>NC_060125.1:385374522-385677552 GCF_021461395.2 Schistocerca americana
AAAATAACGTCTGTTGTCAATAAGGGAACAATCCAAAAATTTGAATGGAATGTATGACCTGCGATACAAAATGATAAGTGTGTTTGTAACTTTACATCTACTCCTGTACCAGATACTGTTCCTTTTACTTTAGTTTTGCCTAATGGTAATGTAGGATAGGTATTCTCTTTGTTACATTCGTTGAAAGTTTCCTCATTTATAACTGACATAGGTGATCCAGAATCGATTACTGCTGAAAATTTAGATGATCCAATCTTTACTTCAATGACAGGGTGGGAAATGGTTTTTTGAGTAACTGGTTTTTCATGCAAAAGTGTGTCTCGGATGTCGTAAAAAGTAATAACATTTTCGTGAACAAGATTCTCTGTGTCAAAAGTATTGCTTGCGTTGCTGGAAGATTCATTCTGTACTGTATCTAGTCAAATTCTACTGACGTGCTGTTATTTGCTGGAGGATGCTGTGGCATTTCAACTATTTCTACTGTTCTGTTATTTCTTCCTGACGTATTACGTTCGGAATGATATCTACTGTCTGGTTCATTCATGATAATCTGGTGTTGTGGTTGATTCTGTTGCTGGTAAGACCGACTGTTACGCTGAAAATTGTGCTCATTACTTTTACGTCTGTCATAATAATCATTGCTATACGGTGCATTGCGATATGAGTTGAAATGGTGTGTTTTCTGTACGTACTGATTTCCTTGTTGCTGTGCGTTACTATTTGGCGGAGCCGACGCTGTACGTGTAGGCGGCGAAACATTAAAGCTTGGTTGACCCTGCACATTACATTGTTGGTTAGGTATGCTAACCGACTGGTTTTGTTGCTGTTGTTGGGAAAAAACCTCTATTCTTACCAAAATGTGGTTCCTGTTGCTGATAATTTGACGATACTGATAATTAAAATTTTGTCTGTTATTAAAGTTCTGGTGGTTATCATTTCTGAAGCGTATAATGATAACTGTCACTTTCATGTAAAACTTGTCGTATCAGGTTTTCTTTACTCATATGTAATCCTAGATAGATCGATAGTTGAAGAGCTATTTTGATAGATATAAAGCATAGTAGAAGAGAAGGCAGCAGTGCAGAAAACTAAAGATGAAATAGCACTACTACGGTTTGGGGCCCTGTGCACGGTACGGCACATATTCATCGAAGTGTAATGAATCCCCTGAGGTTTATTACACACTGCAAATAAATTTTGGTTTCTGTGTTACAGGCAATGCCGGTGAAAATTTAAAAGCAAATTATCGTATCCAGATCAATTCTAGTTTCTGCATTACAGGCCAAGCCGGTGAAAATACGAAAGCAAATTGTCGTATCCAGTCCAAAGGGTGAATCGGTGTTCCGTCATTATTAAATGCCTTAAATTTTCTCACGGATAGAAAGTGCTTGTAATCAAAATTATCGTCTCTGTATGTATGAACAGGTTCAGGATTGTATGATGATCTGTTTGTCTGTGACTGTTCGGAATCTAACTCACATACTCTCTGTAAATTACCTAAATTACACTGGCTGTGTGAGTCTTATAAAATAAATAAATAAATAAAATTAAATATTAATTATTAATTATGTATGATAGTGATTGGTTGTAATTAATATTTGCTTATCTGGAACGTGGACGTTTAATTATTTGGTATCAGACGCTTGACAATGGCTTTTTCGTAAATGCAATGTTATTCGTAGTTGACCATGAAACAAGACTCAAATAATCGGACTTCGTATTTAAATCGTTTCCAAAGACTACTGCGGTAGGTGCGGACTCAAAATCTAAGTCTCAATATTAAAATAATTTGCCAGCCATGTTAATACTGTCGTACAGAGGTGACTGTCTACTAAACATAAAAAAGTTTACACAGTTAGTTAAATCAGATATATTTAACAAATAAGCCTACAGTTAAATAATTCTACTTACTTTCATAAATATAAATTCTTTATAGAATCGAGTGCCTAGTAAGAATGCAACTCGCAGTGTTCTTATATAACATCAAATATGGCGTTGTGCCAGTTAATAAAATATACGTGCTTCCAGCCTCAGCTACTCTACAAGGCCTACTTCTTCTTAATGAAACATAAGAGTGTCATAATGGTATTTTGTTTCATCAGCAGCTTAGCGCTGCAGTTCTGTGCCATAGACTTCATTTATTTGTCAGAGATTAATTATTTAATTAAGATATCGCGTTTGCGAGGAAACTCACGCACGGCATCCAAATGTGCCCCTGAATTGCGAGGCGAAAGGACACATCTGCAGGTGAGGGATTCACCTAAAGGCACAAGAAAATCTAAGTTATCTACAACTATTTACATGACATACATTATACAGTATATTATATACAAAATTTGAATGACGCGCGTCCGCCGTAAAAGTTCTTATGTTGGCAAAATAGCGTCTATGTGACTCCGGCACTGCGGTTATATCCTAAATTTAGATCACGCGGCACAGTATTACAGTTCATATTGTTCGTGTGCGCGCGCGTTTCTTAGTCGTAGCACAAAGAATATATTCCACCAAAATTACATATGAAGAGTACATCCTATGACAGGTAACTTAATTTTAAAATTACAATATTTGTTATAATACAATACAACTTTAGATTGTTGAATGTTCTTAGTTACATAGTATTGCATTGAAATGCTTCAAAGAAAAATGTCTTTTTGTTTCAGGTGCGTTGACCTATACACATCGTGTCGTTATTACAGTTTATATTCATCTGCTGCACAGTGATGTTTCACAGGTTAGTGTCGTCGTGGTAAAGTTTTTTGATCACAGTAACATCGCTGTATAACAACGTAATTGATACATAAGCATGTCCATTTCCTATTTCCATTATAGTCGTTGTGATGCAGTTCGTTGTGACAAAAAGCATTGTTTATTACACATCGGACGTGACCCGTCGAGTAATTGGTCCATAAGCAGTTCGTTTTCGATATTCCGTGGAAGCTTGGTTGCAGAACCTCGGACGGCACATAGCTGGCGTCGATCCTTGGACAGTACAGGTAAGTGTGTCCGTCACATTTCGAGAACATTCCATTCCCTGAAGTTCCAACCAAAATTCTTCCACTCGTCGTGTTGGTGTCTGGACAGGCACGTTGTGACCATCTAACCCAGTTAACATCATGAAGTTAGATACTGTAGTAATGTCACTAGACGATGCACTAATTACGCACTTCACATTTTCAGTTTTTTTTTTTTTTTTTTTGCTAAATATAGCTCACCTAAATGTTCGTAGTCACTTATCAAAGAAATCGTTCATCGCGTTTACAAAGGTACGATGCATGATGAATGTCATTAACAGTTTCTTTCACATAGGTTTTTTCGTAGTAGCAGACTTAGTAATGTAGGTTAATGTCCGTGAACAGTGGTTCACTATGCAATTTTTTTTAAAGTCTTTCACATTTTGGCACCGTTGTCGTTCAAATTTTCACATAGTAACAGTTACTTTATACATCATGTTTTAAAAAACATAAGTAATCATACATATACACGTCACATATTTTCTTAGCATTAACATAATACAGTTACACATAAGCATGTTTACATCATCATTATATAGCTATAAATTATTACATTATGTCACATTTGATTACATGAATTGCAGATATTTACGTTCTCTTTAACGGTTTTGCTGGGATTTTATCGATGTTTTTTGTGATGTCATCTGAAATTAAGATAGGTTAGACACAACATTCATTACATCAGTAGGCAAGACCAGGCGTTTTCATTACTCAATAAATATTCAAAATAATAAGAGACGGAAAACTGTTAGATTCCTCGCGTTTGGTGCGTGTGTGTATTGTGTCTGTGTGACCTTGGCTACTGGTAGATGTTTTTCTTGCTGAGAGATGTGCGTCTAATCTATTTCTCGAAATAAAAGATCACTTCACAGATGACGTCTGTCGGTTCGTCAGGTGTCATACCAAGTCAGTGGTACCTACAGTCACATATGTTCCGTGAAAAATTAATATATCATTCACTGCTGCATAATCATAAATTTTACCTTAATATTCAATCTTCTTGGTAGTGCCGCGGCGTTGAAAGAACCTGCGTCACTGGTACAGCTGAAACGAAAATTTCTATACTACTTATTATCTATGTTGTAGCAAATAGAGTTTTGCGAGTTGCTTAGCAATGTTTTCATGGATATGACTTTGACATTATTTAGCATGAAATGCTCTAAGATCTCGGTGTGCGTATAGCCCAGTAATTTTGTTAGTTCTAGGATGTTGTAACAGATACGCACCAGGATGCGGTATGTTAACAATAATATAAGGTCCTTCATACAGCAGACGCCACTTAGCATTGCGTCGTTTGAGTGCTACAGATTTATGATGAGTACGAAGTAGTACAAGCATTCCTGCCTTGAATTTTTGTTTTCTTTTTATTATATTTGTGTGATGTTTGTTTCGTATCTGTGCGTGATGTGTCAGTGTAGTCAATACTAAAATGAGTTAGCGAAATCTATTGTGGAAAAATATTTTGCATCTAGAAATTTCTGTAATTGCTCTTCTAAATTTTCGGGTTTTGTGTGAACCGGTAAAATTATTTCAGTAATTGCTCGTGCGTCTAACACTAGCCTAATGCTACCATTTGGTTTTTTGACAACAAGTAGAGGACTACAGTAAGGTGAGGTGGATGGTTCAATGACCTTCCAGTCTAACATTTGTTTTAGTTCTTGCCACACAGCAGGTCGTTGAGATAACGGCACGTTATATGTCTTGTGGTAGAAGATCTTGTGAGGCTTAACTTCAATCTTGTTCACATACGTGTTGATAACACCTAATCGTTTGGTAAAAACTTGTAAATATTTGGATAACACTTCCTGTAGTTTCATACGTTCATGTACACTGAGAGCTGTAGCTTCATTTATCTTATGATCAAGCAATGTTTTCAAGCCCATTAGCTCTGTGTCAGATGAGTGTGTTTGCATGTCTTGAATGTCATTGTCAAGTACTAACTGAACCTTGTACCCTGTACAGTGTTTGTCATGCTTTAGAGTTCTCCTGTCGAAATGAATAATAATTACACTGCCTTTATCATTTAAAATACATTTACCTTTGGAGAAGTCTATAATGCAGTCCTTCTCACTCATAATGTCTAATCCTAATATGCAATTTGTCACAAGGTTTTGTACAACCAGGAATGGCTGTTGTACGGTTCCATTACCTATTTTAATGTTTACAAAAACTTGCTTCTTAACCCTACATGACTTATTACCTAGAGCAGTAGTTATTTTACATTTTTGGGCGGGAAACTCAGGCAAAGGCTCCAATTCACACATCTTTTTATAGAAATTAAAAGGCAAAACGCTCACAGCTGCACCTGTATCTAAGATAATAGTAGTTGGAATCCCACCTACTACACCAGTAGTAGATGCTAAAACAATTTCATTTGTGTTTGAACGACGTTGTGTACCGTCTTGCAAAAGCTCATCTGATATATTCTCATTGTGGTTGTATCTTATAAATAAAACAGGTAGTTTTTGTTTAGTATTATTAGGCATATCAATATTTTGTTGTTCAATGGTGGTGTCAAATAACTGATTAACGTTGAAGTCGCCCCCCAAGAATTCTTCAGCCACGACCCGGGGGATAGAAGTGACTGTTTCTAGTTTGTTGGATTAGCATTTGTATTAGGTACTGACAGAGATTGAGGTTGTGTATCAGGTGTCACTTCTATTATATTCACATTCGGATATTGCCTGTTGTAATCTCCAAACCTTAGCAGTTGTTGTTGCTGTTGCGCATTATGACTTACCTGTCGGTCGTAAGGTATGCTCCAATTTTGTCCTGGTGGCTGCTGTGGTATAGCAGTGTTTGAATGAAAGTATTGATCGCTACGAGTCCAGCCTTGATGCTGTCTTGGCTCGTGGTTATTATTATTTCTATTTCTGTTTGTGTTTTTGTTGTTACATTTGTATCCGTTGTTACTGTTGTTGTTGTTGTTATTACCGCGGTGCTTTTTGTGTGGATTGCCGCATGAAGTGTTATTACTGTTGTAACTGTTGTTTGTATTGGAATACGCGTGTTGATTTTGATTTCCGTATTGAGGCGGCATGTGAGTTTGCTGTTTTTGCTGTACCGCGTATCCAACTGTGGGCGCGCCAGAATTGAGTTGGCAAGCCTGCATGTTTTGCATACCACTAGTATAAACATTGTGGCTGCTGTTTTGCCGCGCGAAGCGATGATCTTCTAGTAACATGTCAACCGAATCTAAAGCTGTTAAAAAATAATCTGGATCGTCATCCGGAATATGTAAGAGTTTTTCTTTAATGTTGAAAGGCAATTTGGCCTTCAACGCACGAAGTATGTCACGTGTTGCGACTGGTTCGTCCAAAAAATGTCCCATGTTCAAGTATTTTTCAAAATATCTGCGTAAGTTACCATTTTTACTGTTAAAAGTTTCAGGTTCTAAAATTTGTCTTCTGAGCCGCTCCTGGACGGATTGCGACCAGAATTTGTTCAGAAAGGCACGCTCAAACTCACTGTACGTGGTCCATACGTCAGCTTGACTGTATGCCCAGACAGCTGCATCGCCTTGGATGTAACCGATAATATATGAAATCTTTTTCCGGTCACTCCAAGTGGGTGGAAATGCGTTACTAAAAGATTTAAGAAAAATCACCGGATGAATGGTTCGTTTTTCTGGGATAAAAGTCTGAAATTGCCTGTGTTTTATCAAGCTTTCTTCTTCTTTTGCATTATGATATGGATTTGTTCCACTGTAATTACTGTAATGTTCAGATGGCGAGTAATTACGATAATGTTGCTGTGGTTTACCATAATAATAGCTTGTGTTTGTGTTTGTACGACGTGGTATGTGTTGTTGTCGTGGTGTGTTTTGTTCTTGTGTGTTTGTTGTGTGCGGTATGTGTGCGTCATACTCGTATGTATATTGGTTTCTGAACTGTACATTTTGAGTGATATTATCGTTACATTCAGACAGTGGGTGATCGGTGAATTGTCTCATTGGTGCAGTGACAGACTGTACTGCGTCACTAATCAGCTGTTTGTTATTAGTGATGTATTCTGCTACGGAGTCGTGCACAATTGTTGGTAAATTTTCACGTATGCCTCTATCAAAATGTTTCTCTTTGTTCTCTACCCAATCATGAAATTCCTTATTAATATTTTGAAAATGAGCTGTGGCATCAGATTGTAATCTGTCAGTCAGGAGTTGTTCAACATCGTCAAATTTAGCATTTGTAACATGGTGGCAATGTTTACTGTTTGCAAGGTCTCTGCCCCCGCCGCGTCATTAGACGTGACGTCATGTATTAAAATGGGCTCTGACTGAGACTTTGAAATTTTTGTGGTGGACGGCCTATTGTCAAAATTTCCGTTAACACTTGCGTCAATATTTGATGAATCGTCACTACCAGTTGCTGTCGTGAAGTCATTTTCTAACATTTTTCTCGCGTCCGAGTCGGATTGCGTCTGAATAGTACGTCTTTGCTGTTCCATCATTGCGTATTGTTTTCTAGTTATGACCATGTCGCACATAATATATGTTTCAAGAAAATAAAGTTTGACACTGGTTTTAAAATAAAATGCAGTTGAACATGAATCGCTCGTAGCAACAATGGCTGTTTGTTAATTTAAAAATGTAAACTGAATATCGGATTATTCTTAATGGCTGCTGGCGATGTTACAACGTATCGTACAGACGTCGGCCATATTGTACACTCGTGTATTGGTATTGTTGCAGAAGTTATTGTTTAAGGAAAAGTACTGAGTATGAAATTTATCACTGAAAACTGCTACGCGCGAAAGAAATATTACAGAATCTACTGAAGAGTTATTACAATGAATTATGCGTCTGGTCAAGCCTGCCAATGCAAAGATGCTGCGTCTTACCTTATTTTGCTGGAAGCTTCGTTGCGTCTTCCCGCAAAATTTTTGAATTGGAAAATATCTTCAGATTTTGGTTATTTCTCATATATTCAAGTCCAGGTCCAGAAAGTTGATTTTTCACATGAAACAAAGAGAACAATGTAACAAATGACAGAATAACAAGTCCGACGCGCAGTTGCCAATATAAAATAAATAAATAAATAAAATATTGATTATTAATTATGTATGATAGTGATTGGTTGTAATTAATATTTGCTTATCTGGAACGTGGACGTTTAATTATTTGGTTTCAGACGCTTGACAATGGCTTTTTCGTAAATGCAATGTTATTCGTAGTTGACCGTGAAATAAGACTCAAATAATCGGACTTCGTATTTAAATCGTTTCCAAAGACTGCTGCGGTAGGTGCGGACTCAAAATCTAAGGCTCAATATTAGAATAATTTGCCAGCCATGTCAATACGTCGTACAGAGGTGACTGTCTACTAAACATATAAAAGTTTACACAGTTAGTTAAATCAGCTATATTCAACGAATAAGCCTACAGTTAAATAATTCTACTTACTTTCATAAATATACAATTCTTTACAGAATCGAGTGCCTAGTAAGATTGCAACTCGCAGTGTTCTTATATAACATCAAATATGGCGGTGTGCCAGTTAATAAAATATGCGTGCTTCCAGCCTCAGCTATTCTACAAGACCTACTTCTTCTTAATGAAACATAAGAGTGTCATAATTGTATATTGTTTCATTAGCGGCTTAGCGCTGCAGTTCTGTGCCATTGGCTTTATTTATTTGTCAGAGATTAATTATTTAATTAAGATATCGCGTTTGCGAGGAAACTCACGCACGGCATGCAAATGTGCCATTATAGTCTGACAAATGTTCGGAGAGTGGCGTATGCTGTCATGTGTTAAAGGCTGAAATATTTTTCATCCCGTCACTTCTTGCTGTAAAGATGACAATTTTCTACGTAATGTATTATTGGACGAACCTATCTCACTGATTGTCTGCTCTAAATTTTGGAATTCGGGTGTTTGATTAAACGAAACTGGTGACGTATCGTCTGATTTGGTGTCATTATTACTTTCGATAGCGTCAATACCACTGGCCAATTCATCATATTTTTCAGTCAGTGCTTTTACCTGATCATCGTTTTTAGTATCACAAGCATTAATTTGTTTTTATATTTTGCGTGTGGTTTTGTTCACTTTCTTAACGTCTGCTTTAATGGGATCGGGATCCTGTATTAATTCCAACTTTTCAAGTCTGCTGGTCATTGTCAGAAAGTCTAATGTGTGTGTGTCTGTTTTTGTTTTGAGATCGGAGATTTCGTCAAGCAATTCGGTGTTCAACTGTTTGATTTCGCCTGATACTGTAGCAATATTGTCGTCTACGTGTGTTTTTGTTTTCGTAAACAATTTACGATTATATTCCTGTCTTTGTGCAGTAATTGTTTCCATGACTTATTGCTGTACTTTATTCTGTTCCTGTATAAATTTACGGTAATGCGTTTCACTGTTTTGTAGGTAGCGATTAAAATGTTCGTCAATTTGGCTGTTCTGTTGGTCAAATTTCGCGTCTACTTTTGCATCCAGTGTGCGTGAAAGTTCTGCTGACATTAGTTTAAACTCGTCGCCTAACTGTGTTGCGTTTTCAGAACATTGTTTAGCGCCTCCACTAATTTCATCTCTAAGTAATTTAGTTATGGCTGCATGTGTATTACTTAATTCTTGTGCCACAGATCTACTTTCTTCACTACTGTTCCTAGCACAAGCCTTAATTTCCTCACATAATTGTTCTTTAGTGTCATAACGTTGCACGGTGACGGCTGTAATCTGTTCACTAAGTTGTTTGTTCTGCTCATTAAAGTTGTCGTGTTTTTCATTTAACTGTTTGAGACTTTCATTAAATTGTTTGCACGATTCAGTAAGTTGTTTATAATTGTTGTCTAGTTTTTCACTGAGTTGTTTGAAATAGTTGTCTTGTTTTTCATGTATTTGTAGTAATAATGCAATAACTTGATCCCAGCCAAAATTAGCAACTCTATTCTCTGTACTGTGTGATGGTGTATCTGCATTTATCGCGTTTTGTAAAATCATTTGGTCATTGTCTGACTCGCGAAAAGGTTTGCCAATCGGACGTGCACTGTTGATCACTACATCGGAATCAAATAAATCTGGCGTATTCTGACTACATTGTTCATCTTCGTGAGAAAAATTTATCTGTTCACAATTCAAATTTTGCAAAACGGGTGTGTCAAACTGCGCAGCGTTCATTGTATCGGAACGTGCCGCGTCATCAATTGTTAAATTTACTATGGACATAATTGAATTTGTTTGCCCATCATTAGGATTTAACTCAATACTAGTGATCGGCAGGCACTGATTATCTGTAATTAGAGGATTAGCACTATTACACTGAGTGTCGCAAGTACTATCGGTCAAATTATTCGAGTCGGCTATTTCACTCATTGCACATCGCGATGTACTGTTAACAGTTATTCGCGGCAGTTTTCACAAATCAAAATTAAGCACAAAATGAAACAAAGACAAAGCAAAAATGGAACAAATAATTACAACAAAGAGCAATAAATTGCCGATGAGCTGTGAAAGAAAGAGTGACAAATTAGTAAATGCGTTGCGACAGATGCAAACTACATTTAAGTAAATAAGAGCAGATATATGACTACCTCTCAGACATTCACAAAGAGATACGATCCTGGCCGGTTGTCGCCAAGTGTAACCTCCCCGCAAAATAAAATAAATAATATGCATATGATTCTAATTTAGTGTAACCTCCCCTCAAAATTCTTTCTCATTTAAACTCACCACAAAATTCGTTCCCATTTAGTGTAACCTCAAAACAGAAAAATTCCTAAACCTCTCAACAGTAAAAATTATAATTATGTCGTTCACATTCAGTGTAACGTCCCAACAAAAGAAATAAATTCAGTAACCGGATAATAATACAATGGAACTAACCTCTCAATTAAATTGTCACTTACTTATAACTTTTCAGTAATTGACTGTGAATTTAACCTGGTAAATTTTTGGACGTCAGCAGTGCTGCGTCATGGCCTTGAAAGATCATTCTGAATAAAAAAAAAAAGAAAAATTCTTACCTCAATGAAGTCGCCGCATAACGCATATATATCTGCTCTTACAATAAATTTTTCTGGCACAGCCTTGTGCAATGCTGGCCGATAGATTTGTCATTTATGAAAGGGAAACAACTGATTTTCCTTTTGCAACAATCGGAATGATCATGGACTGGAGACATTAGTAAATTCTTTAAACTGAAATGAATGGTTGTTAAAAAATTACTTTATATATGAAAGATTATTATTAGGACATTTTTAAAACATTTACATGGGACTTGAGATAACATTACTACATATGCGCAAGGCTGCTTTTTACCTTATACAATAATACTCAGGCTCCGGCATCGCTGCTCCGCGACCGGCCCAGGCAACACGATACACCAGACCAGACGAGAGCAGACTGCAGACTAGCAACAACGTACTGCTACAGCTACACAGTTCCTACTGCAGTCAACACTGCTCTCTGGTCAGAGATTCTCTTATACCTCGCATATCGCAGGCAGCGCATGAGCAATACATCGAAATTACATCTGCTCCGACCCCTTACAATTATAATTAAAGTTAATCTTTCAAACCGCTTTAGAAACAACACCTCTGGTCAGAATGACGTCAAGTTGTAACAGAGAAGGGGGAAACGTATGGACGAAGAAAAATAAATAGTTACAAAATGTAGCAATAGATGGCGCTTTAAGCGACATAATTTAATAGTGGTCGACTACAAATGATAAATGAATGCCTAAGGTGTACGTTAGACGTTAAACAAACTGCACTACTCAGTGTGCATGGTTGTACAGGTGTGATACTGTTGGTTACGTAAGCCCATCCACCACGAAAAGGTCATATCATATCGAACGTGAAAAATCGGTTTGTAATTGTCCTAAGGCCAAAAACCGCATAAAAAGCATCAATCACATCCGTTTTTAATTGTCCTGAAGCCAAAAACCGCATAAAAAGTATCAATCAAAATCAAATCGGATTATTAATTTCCGTGTGCTGGCGCAAAACGTGTTCAGTATGCTGTCCACCGTTTTCTGCAACAAGTTGAAATCGAGAAACAGCATGTTCCACAACTGTTCGAAGTGTTTCCAGAGTCACGTTCTGAATGTGTTACGCAGTGCGTGACTTCAATGCACCTAAGTTTGCAATCGGTACACTGAACACAGTATCTTTAAGATAGCTCCACAGCCAGCAGTCACACGGATTATGATCAAGTGATCTGGACGGCCAGGCTGTGGGGAAATGGCTGCTGATAGTTCTAGCATTTCCGAAATGGCGCTTCAGCAGCTGCTTAGCTGTATTTGCAATGTGCTGTGGTGCGCCATCCTGTATAAAAATGATCCCATCCACACATCCACGCTGTTGGAGAGCTGGAATGACGTGGTTGCGCAAAAGACTCTCATAGCTCTTACCAGTGACGGTACAGATAACAGGACCGGAAGAACTTGTCCCTTCGAAAAAATATGGCATTATGATAAATGATGCCGTAAACCCGCACCACACAGTGATCTTTTCAGGATGAAGTGGTACTGGTTGCTTTGCGTGTGGATTTTCCGTTGCCCGTATTCGACAGTTCTGTGTATTGACATATCCTGTTATTGTCATATCCTGTCAGATGGTAGTGGAATTTGTCAGTCCACAAAATCTTCCGCAGCCAGTCACTATCCATTTCCATGCAAGAAATTCTAAAGAAAAGGTCTCTCTTGCTGGCAGGTCAGCAGGAAGCAACTGGCGCACAGGGGGAATTTTGAATCGAAGCAAAGAAGGATGTTTCGCAGGATTTTACGCACCATGCTCACGGGTATGTCCAATGTTCGGGGAGATATCCGTGCAGTAGACGTTTGCAAACCACCACTCGTCTCCTCCTGCATTTCTGTTGCAACTGCTTTCACTGTCGGCAAATGAGTTTGTTTCGTCCCTCTACCAGGTTGCACATAAAAAAAACCGTCTTTTCGAATTTTCGAATCCTTTCCTCCGTCTCTACCAGGTTGCACATCAAAAGAACCTGTCTTTTCGAAGTTCCGAATCATTTTCTCCATACCCACGGCAGTCATGGGACCAACGCCTTTTTTTTGAACCCTTCAGTGTGCGGAACTTCAACCGATCGACCAGTGTATAGTCATCATTCTCGTAATACTGCTTTAGAAGCAGAGCGCGATCCTGCATTGAGACATGACGAACATTGCAGACGTGAAAGGAGGAAAAACCGTGTACCCGGCGAGTAGAAACCAACTTCAATGGGTCGTGTGTATGAGAGGTGTTTTCATTTACGTCTTCTGACACATGCAGCACCCTCTATTGATCAATTTTCACACTATTTTTTTTCTTCTCCCATACGTTTTTCCCCTTCTCCGATGATATTCCATTGCAATCCGATGTCATTCTGACCAGTGATGTTATTTCTACAGCGCTTTGAAAGTTTAACTTTAATTATGATCACCCTGTAGATAAAGTTCATTGTGTTCAGTATTGCAGTTTCTGCTTTGCAGAGGTTCTAAACGGCAGTACATCACAACTCGGCAGAAGTTAGATATTTCACACTGATCTCAACATATACAGGAGTCGACCAAAAATATGGAAACACCGAGAGGAATAAATGCTTGAACATAAATGCAGCTACTAGCCAAGCCTACATGTGGCGGTGTTGCATTTGACCACGAACGGCAGCCGTGCCATGTCTTCGATACGTGGTATGTGTCAGACGTGATCAGATCTGTGTCCTGTGTAGCTGTGGGTCCATAACGTCGGTGGTCGTGTAGTGGATGCTACAATAATAAAGGGAGCCAAAGTGCTGCTGGCATTTCAAGAGGCATCGTGCCGAAAATCTTTACCGTATACAGTTGTTGTTGTTGTGGTCTTCAGTCTTGAGACTGGTTTGATGCAGCTCACCATGCTACTCCATCCTGCGCAAGCTTCTTCGTCTCTGAGTAACCACTGCAACCTACATTCTTCTGAATCTGCTTAGTGTATTCATCTCTTGGTCTCCCTCTACGATTTTTACCCTCCACGCTGCCCTCATATACTAAATTGGTGATACCTCGATGCCTCAGAACATGTCCTACCAACCGACCGCATCTTCTAGTCAAGTTATGCCACAAACTCCTCTTTCCCCAATTCTACTCAATACCTCCTCATTAGTTGTGATCTACCCATCTAATCTTCAGCATTCTTCTTTAGCACCACATTTCGAAAGCTTCTATTCTCTTCTTGCCCAAACTATTTATCGTCCATGTTTCACTTCCATACATGCCTTCACACCATACAAATACTTTATAAAACGACTTCCTGACCCTTAAATCTATACTCGATGTTAACAAATTTCTCTTCTTCAGAAACGCTTTCCTTGCCATTGCCAGTCTACATTTTATATCCCCTCTACTTCGACCATCATCAGTTATTTTGCTCCCCAAATAGCGAAACTCCTTTAATACCTTAAGTGTCTCATTTCGTAATCTAATTCCCTCAGCATCACCCGACTTAATTCGATAAACATTCAATTAACCTCGTTTTGTTTTTGTTGACGTTCATCTTATATCCTCCTTTCAAGACACTATCCGTTCCGTTCAACTACTCTTTCAAGTCCGTTGCTGTCTCTGACACAATTACAATGTCATCGGCAAGCCTCAAAGCTTTTATTTCCTCTCCATGAATTTTAATACCTACTCCGAATTTTTCTCTTGTTTCCTTTACTGCTTGCTCAATATACAGATTGAATAACATCGGGGAGAGGCTACAACCCTGTCTCACTCCCTTCCCAACTACTGCTTCCCTTTCGTGCCCCTCGACTCTTATAACTGCAATCTGGTTTATGTACAAATTGTAATTAGCCTTTCGCTCCCAGTGTCTTACCCCTGCCAACTTTAGAATTTGAACTAGAGTATTCAAGTCAACATTGTCAAAAGCTTTCTCTAAGTCTACAAATGCTAGGAACGTAGGTTTACGTTTCCTTAATTTTTCTTCTAAGATAAGTCGTAGGGTCCGTATTGCCTCACGTGTTCCAACATTTCTACGGAATTCAAACTGATCTTCCCCGAGGTCGACTTCTACCAGTTTTTCCATTCGCCTGTAAAGAATTCGCGTTAGTATTTTGCAGCTGTGACTCATTAAACTGATAGTTCGGTAATTTTCACATCTGTCAACACCTGCTTCCTTTGGGATTGGAATTATTATATTCTTCTTGAAGTCTGAGGGTATTTCGCCTGTTTCATACATCTTGCTCACCAGATGGTAGAGTTTTGTCAGGACTGGCTCTCCCAAGGCCGTCAGTAGTTCCAATGGAATGTTGTCTACTCCGGGGGCCTTGTTTCCACTTAGGTCTTTCAGTGCTCTGTCAAACTCTTCACGCAGTATCGTATCTCCCATTTCATCTTCATCTACATCCTCTTCCATTTCCATAATATTGTCCTCAAGCATATCGCCCTTGTATAGACCCTCTATATACTCCTTCCACCATTCTGATTTCCCTTCTTTGCTTAGAACTGGGTTTCCATCTGAGCTCTTGATATTCATACAAGTCATTCTCTTATCTCCGAACGTCTCTTTAATTTTCCTGTAGGCAGTATCTATCTTACCCCTAGTGAGATAAGCCTCTACATCCTTACATTTGTCCTCTAGCCATCCCTGCTTAGGCATTTTGCACTTCCTGTCGATCTCATTTTTGAGACGTTTGTATTCCTTTTTGCCTGCTTCATTTACTGCATTTTTATATTTTCTCCTTTCATCAATTAAATTCAATATTTCTTGGCTGTTACCCAAGGATTTCTACTAGCCCTCTATTTTTTACGTACTTGATCCTCTGCTGCCTTCACTATTTCATCCCGCAAAGCTATCCATTCTTCTCCTACTGTATTTGTTTCCCCCATTCCTGTCAATTGTTCTCTGATGCTCTCCCTGAAACTCTGTACAACCTCTGTTTCAGTCAGTTTATCTAGGTCCCATCTCCCTAAATTCCCACCTTATTGCAGTTTCTTCAGTTTTAATCTACAGTTCATAACCAATAGATTGAGGTCAGAGTCCACATCTGCCCCTGGAAATGTCTTACAGTTTAAAACCTGGTTCCTAAATCTCTGTCTTACCATTATATAATCTATCTGATACCTTCTAGTATCTCCAGGATTCTTCCATGTATACAACCTTCTTTTATGATTCTAGAACCAAGTGTTAGCTATGATTGTGTTATGTTCTGTGCAAAATTCTACCAGGCGGCTTCCTCTTTATTTCTTAGCCCCAGTCCATATTCACCTACTATGTTTCCTTCTCTCCCTTTTCCTACTATCGAATTCCAGTCACCCATGACTATTAAATTTTCGTCTCCTTTCGCTAACTGAATAATTTCTTTTATCTAATCATACATTTCATCAATTTCTTCATTATCTGCAGTGCTAGTTGGCATATAAATTTGTACTACTGTAGTAGGCGTGGGTTTCATGTCTATGTTGGCCACAATAATGCGTTCACTATGCTGTTGGTAGTAGCTTGCCCGCACTCCTATTTTTTTACTCATTATTAAACCTACTCCTACATTACCCCAATTTGATTTTGCATTTATAACCCTGTATTCACCTGATCAAAAGTCTTGTTATATCTAACTTTAACCTATCCATATCCCTTTTTAAATTTTCTAACCTACCTGCCCGATTAAGGGATCTGACATTCCACGCTCCCACCCGTAAAACGCCAGTTTTCTTTCTCCTGATAACGACGTACTCCTGCGTTGTCCCCGCTCTGAGATCCGAATGAGGGACTATTTTACCGCCGGAATATTTTACCCAAGAGGACGCCATCATGATTTAATCATATTGTAAAGCTGCATGCCCTCGGGAACAATTACGCCTGTAGTTTCCCCTTGCTTTCAGCCGTTCGCAGTATCAGCACAGCAAGGGCGTTTTGGTTTGTGTTACAAGGCCAGATCAGCCAATCATCCAGACTTTTGCCCCCGCAACTACTGGAAAGGCTGCTGCCCCTCTTGAGGAACCACAAGTTTGTCTGGCCTCTCAACAGATTCCCCTCCGTTGTGGTTGCACCTACGGTACGGCTATCTGTATCGTTGAGGCACGCAAGGCTCCCCACCAACGGCAAGGTCCATGGTTCATGGGGGGGGGGGGGGGGGGGAACCGCACACAGGGAAAACAGAAAATCATCTTCCGATAGCTAACAATGTGGACGAAAACGTGTTTCGAGTGATCGTGACAGCCGGTCATTCTAGAGGATAGTGACGAAGTAAGAGGACGACCACTGGAAATGTAACTGCAGAACTAAATTTAGCACTCGCGAGCTTGTCAGCACCAGGAAGGGGAACTGGGTTTTCAGACCCACACCTCAGTCAGCCAAATACCCATATGGAGCCGAAAACATAAATCTCTTCTATAACAGAGCAATGGAAGAAAATTATCTGGTCGGATGAGTCTTATTTCACATTAATATCTGATAGAGTTTGCCTCCTAATATCGAAACATAGTGGGGCTTCTGTAATGATTTGGGTAGCCTTACCGTGGTATGCCATTGGTCCCATCGTTACTCTGCCAGGCTGCATTACTGCCAAGGATTATGTGAACATTTTGGTTACTCTGGTCCATCCCGTATACCATAGAGCACAGTCACCAGCCCTCAATATTACCGAGACTTCGCGATCTATTTAGAAGGCTGTGTAGTCGCTGTTCGCCTCCATCATCGTTGTATGAAATAGGCACTATTTTCCATGAAGAATGAAACTATATTGCCTTGAGAACCATACAGAATCAGGATGTATCCCTCTGGTAGGGGTCAAACACGCTGGAGGGATATTGCAGTATAGAACGCAGAAGTCTTTTGTAAGCAGTGTCCTTTGTAGATTGACTGCATTTTCCCAGTATTGAACGAATGAGCTGAATCCTGCCACCTGCTGTACAAGTGACGGCGTAAGTGATGGTTCCGTTTCAGACTTGTACAAACTGTTACACCCAAATATTTACATGAATTACTGCTTTCATTTGTTACTCAGTGATACTGTAGTCGGAGGATTCTACGTTTCTTCCTTTCGTGCAGCTTTTTCAGACAGTAGTTCATTTTAATTAACTGCATTGTCTGCTGGGTCATTAATGAACAACATGAACAGCAGGGGTCCCATCACACTTCCTCGGGGCACACCTGGCGATGACTCTCTTTACAAGATAAAATGCACCTTAACGAGACATACTCAGTCCGGTCAGAAATCATGTTTGATGCTCGAAATGATTGTGTTGTCCTAAATCAGAGTTGATGTGGCGCTGGGTCAAGTGCTTTTGGGGCGTTGAGAAATACTGTATCCAAATAATGGTTTTCATCCGTTGGTTTCAGGACGTCGTGTGGGAAAAACGAGAGAAGGATTTTGCATCATTGATATTTTCAAAATCTATGCTGGCTGGCACGAACAGATTATTCTGGTCGAGATATTTCATAATGTTTGAACTCACTTACCAAGATAGTGCAGAAGATGGCTGTTAAAGTTATTGGCCAGCAGTTTTGTGGGTCAGCTTTTCTACCTTCTTGTTGACAGGTGTATCCTCTAGCAGTTAGAAACAAAACTTTGTTTGAGGTTTCTATGGTACGTTACGTTTAAGTAGGGGGATGACTCAGGCCGAAAGTTCTGTACACTTATCTACGTAAATAAATGTGCGTTTTAAATAGCCTAGCACTCTCTGGACATACTTTTACAAGTAGACATTGCAGTACATTAGTGCTGTTACAAATATTGTGCCCACTTTGAAATGTCCGGCTACCTGATATAGTGTACCTTTTCTGCTGGCTTTCCAAAAGACGTGAAAAATGGCGAGGAGCTTTACTGTTAATGCTTGAAACGTTTTAGCGCACTGGGCGAGAAACATCTGTGTTTTCCAGTGGGAGTGGAGGCAGCAGGGCGATGTCCTATAAATCGTGTCAGGCGGGCCGGCTGGCTGTCCGCCCCTGGGAGAACGGGCCCGCGCTAGAGGCAAAGGGTTGCCCACATTAGTGCCTAGTGGGCTCTCGCCCTCCAAATTGCTAGTGAGAGAACGTTCTAATGATCACCGTCGTTTCTAGATTGTGTTCACTGTCCTAATTTCGTTGATGAAGCGGCCATCAACGACAAAATTTTATTTCTCTCTTCTTACGACCATACGGACAGAAATGGAAAGTGTTTCAACCTTCAGTGACCACTGACAAAGTGATACTACTCTAATTTCATGCCTGTGGTATATGCTGATCAAAATGTCACAGCGTGCGAGCTTACGTTCATTATTTTCAGCATACAACAAAACCATTTCTATCGATGAGAAACGGTAGGAATGGTTTGAGTGAATCATGGCTATTGGATATGTGTAACTACAGGGTGTTTATAAATGAATATCGGGGTTTTAACGTTTTACAATGTTTATTATATTAAGCTTACAGTTATAAATGATATGTCAAATGAAAGACCAACTCAAACAGTTTTACCAAGAACCTAAACGTTCAATGTGAGCACCATTTGTCACACGGCAGACATCAAATCCATAGGCGAGCTCTTCCCAAATGCTGATAAGTGTGTCTTGAGTGATTGTAGCAACAGTAGCTTCAATGCGATGTCTTAATTCAGGGAGGTCTGCTGGTGGTGGAGGCACGTACACACGAACCTTGATAAAGCCCTAAAGGACAAAATCGCATGGCGTTAGGTCGGGTGAACGTGGAGGCCATGCGAAGCAAGCCCTGTCATTGAGCCCCTTGCGGCCTGTCCAGCGCCTGGGTACAGTGAAATTCAACCAGTTCAACCAGTGAAGCCCAACCAATGTATGCGCACTGGTGCCAAACACAACTGTTTGAGTTGCTTATAACTGTAAGTTTAATGCAATAAATATTATAAACCATTATTATAAAGCGTTAAAACCCCAATATTCATTTATGAGCATCCTACATATTGAGATTTTGAGGTAGAGACACACGGTCTCTTGCCATTAATGTGACCACCGACGATGTTCGACCCAAAACCGCAACAAACATTCACAGGTGGTAGGTGGCAGAGAGGATAAAAAATGTAGACTGGCAATGGCAAGGAAAGCGTTTCTGAAGAAGAAAAATTTGTTAGCATCGAGTATAGATTTAAATGTCAGGAAGTCGTTTCTGAAAGTATCTGTATGGAGTGTAGCCATGTATGGAAGTGAAACGTGGACGATACATAGTTTAGACAAGAAGAGAATAGAAGCTTTCGACATGTGATGCTACAGAAGAATGCTGAAGATTAGATGGGTAGATCACATAACTAATGAGGAGGTATTGAATAGAATTGAGGAGAGGAGGAGTTTGTGGCACAACTTGACTAGAAGAAGGGATCGCTTGGTAGGACATGTTCTGAGGTATCAAGGGATCACCAATTTTAGTATTGGAGGGCAGCGTGGAGGGTAAAGATCGTAGAGGTAGACCAAGAGATGAATACAATAAGCAGATTCAGAAGGACGTAGGCTGCAGTAGGTGCTGGGAGATGAAGAAGCTTGCACAGGATAGAGTAGCATGGAGAGCTGCATCAAACCAGTCTCAGGACTGTAGACTACAACAACACCAACAACAACAGCAGGTGGCAGCACTATCAATGGAGGGTATACTAAGCTTGTCGGGGGAACGTGGAAAGCAGTGCAGTCATTAGCCGTTATCGTAATGCGGAAACGATGCCATCTATCTGACGTCCAAAAGTGCCTGATCACTGGCTGTCGGACCAAGGAGGGAAGAATTTCCCAAACGGTTAAGTTTGCAAACAGTACACGTGCCGCCGTGGTGAAAATATACCGTGGACGGCAAAATAGCCCAACGCAGAGCCAGTGACGAGTCAACTGCGGTACACCATGGCCATGGATGACTGGAGTGAACGGCGGCTGCAGAGATGTGTACCAATGAATAGACTTGCAGCCTTTGAGCAGCTGACCACCCAGATGAACCGAGGGACTACCAACAGTGTCTCCTCAAAGATCATTCAGCGAACGTTGTCTACAGACCTCTGCAGCAGGCGCCTGGTTCCAGTGTGCGATTTGTGCTTTTACCAGTGGGGGGGGGGGGGGGGGATGTCCTAGGGGGTTAGTATAATTATATATGCTACTAGCTTGGACCGTGGCGTTACCCATGGTTAAACAGTTATTTATAAATAGATGTTAATGCCGAAACTCACTATTAACGCGTATGCATTATCAGAAAAGCCATCCCTTGTTATATCTTTAAAAGTACCTTATAGGTAAAGCTTATTTACAAAATCATCTACATATAGGCATACGAGGGGGATTCAAAAAGTAAAGGTACATTTGTGAAAGCTGTACTTATTCTGATGATAGAAAACTGAAACATGCGTTATTTTTCTACGTAACATCCCTCGATTTCAATGCAGTTTTCCCGATATATTACGAGGTTTTTTTTTAATTTCATCAGAAAATACGTTTATCGGTTCCATCTGTAACCAATTGACCAGCAATGACGTCTTCATCACTTTCAAATCTTCTTCCCTGTGCTTCCGTTAAGGGTCCAAACAGGTGAAACGCTTGGAGCCAGGTCTGGACTGTATGGTGGTTGTTCCAGCACCTCGAATCTCAACTCCTTTATTGCGTCGGCTGTCCGTTTGGCAGAATGTGGGCGAACGTTATCTTGCTGCGGGATGATATCTCTTCACAGTTTTCCACGACGTTTGGATTTGATTGCAGGTTTTAGTTTCGTGCGCAACACATCACATCCACCATACAATACAGACCTGGCTCTAAAGCCTCGTTTACGCTGGGTTGACGTCTTGCATCATTGTGGCATGCTACGGAAATGTGGTGTGTGTCGTCTTGTCATTTAGTTCTAAATGTTTTGAAATGCTTACCTACTACATAACACTTTTTCAATATTAATAAGCAAACATATTTATAGAAAGACTGTGTTAAAAACTTTCAGTGTTCGGCTCGACAAATTTAAATTATATGTAAAGTATTACTCCAGTGCGTGGGAAATAAACATCCCAGGTTGGGATGCATAAACTAAAACCAGAGGAGGGGATGGTCTGATGCAGAGGGGGGGGGGGGGGGGAGGGAAATCCCCCCCCCCCCTGCAAATTGCACACTGAAAGGTTCATTCACCCATGCTCACTGGTGTTCATTGACAACAAAGTCGGGAATTTGCACACCACTACCGCAGCTGGACGTCCACTGAGTGGCGACAGGTGGCCTTGTCAGGTGAATAACGTTTCATGCTCAAACTGGGAGATCGCCGTTGGAGTGTACGATGTGAAACGTCTGAAGGCAAACGCCCTGCAACAGTCGATGGAAAGGTCCAGGATGTGGGAGGGAGCGATACGGTCTGGGAAATGTTTTCCTGGCATTTTTCGGGTGATATCGTCTCTCTGGAAGAATTACTGTATCAACTCAAGTATGCATACTTTCATAGGGACCAGGAACATAGGCGTATAGGGGTGTACATTCAGTTTGTTTTTCCTCGGCACTATGGCGTCTACAAGCAGGACCAGGGAAGACGAATGGAATATTCCAGAATTTGAAACACGGATAGCTGCTAGCATGAGTTTCTTAGAAGTAGATACCTTAGCGGTTGCGAAGCAACTCAAATCGCTTGATACGGGCAAGTCTTCAGGTCCAGATTGTATATCGATTAGGTTCCTTCCAGATTACGCTGATACAATAGTTCCCTACTTAGCAATCATGTACAACCGCTCGCTCACCGATAGATCTGTATCTGCAGATTGGAAAATTGCGCAGGTCGCACCAGTGTTTAAGAGGGGTAGTAGGAGTAATCCATCGAACTACAGATCTATATCATTGACGTCGGTTTGCAGTAGGGTTTTGGAGCATATACTGTATTCAAACATTATGAATCACCTCGAAGGGAACGATCTATAGATACGTAATCAGCATGGTTTGAGAAAACATCGTTCTTGTGCACGAAGTAATGGCCGCTATCGACAGGGGATCTCAAGTTGATTCCGTATTTGTAGATTTCCGGAAAGCATTTGACGCCGTTCCTCACAAGCGACTTCTAATCAAGCTGCGGGCCTATGATGTATCGTCTCAGTTGTGCGACTGGATTCGTGATTTCCTGTCAGAAAGGTCGCAGTTCGTAGTAATAGACGGCAAATTATCGCGTAAAACTGAAGTGATATCAGGTGTTCCCCAGGGAAGCGTCCTGGGACCTCTGCTGTTCCTGATCTATATAAATGACCTGGGTGACAATCTGAGCAGTTCCCTTAGGTTGTTCGCAGATGATGCTGTAATTTACCGTCTAGTAAGGTCATCCGAAGACCAGTATCAGTTGCAAAGCGATTTAGAAAAGATTGCTGTATGGTGTGGGAGGTGGTAGTTGACGCTAAATAACGAGAGATGTGAGGTGATCCACATGAGTTCCAAAAGAAATCCGTTGGAATTCGATTACTCGACAAATAGTACAATTCTCAAGGCTGTCAATTCAACTAAGTACCTGGCTGTTAAAATTACGAACAACTTCAGTTGGAAAGACCACATAGATAATACTGTGGGGAAGGCGAGCCAAAGGTTGCGTTTCATTTGCAGGACACTTAGAAGATGCAACAAGTCCACTAAAGAGACAGCTTACACTACACTCGTTCGTCCTCTGTTACAATATTGCTGCGCGGTGTGGGATCCTCACCAGGTGGGATTGACGGAGGACATCAAAAGGGTGCAAAAAAGGGCAGCTCGTTTTGTATAATCACGTAATAGGGGAGATAGTGTGGAAGATGTGATACGCGAGTTGGGATGGAAGTCATTAAAGCAAAGACGTTTTTCGTCGCGGCGAGATCTATTTACGAAATTTCAGTCACCAACTTTCTCTTCCGAATGCGAAAATATTTTGTTGAGCCCAACCTACACAGGTAGGAATGATCATCAAAATAAAATAAGAGAAATCAGTGCTCGAACAGAAAGGTTTAGGTGTCGTTTTTCCCGCGCGCTCTTCGGGAGTGGAATGGTAGAGAGATAGTATGATTGTGGTTCGATGAACCCTCTGCCAAGCACTTAAATGTGAATTGCAGAGTAATCATGCAGATGTAGATGTAGATGTCACACAGCTCTTAGTATACCTTCGCTATTCGGAGAGCACGAGGATCAGTTTACCGTACTCTCCTGGCCACCAAACTCGGCGGATTTAAACCCAATAGAGAATCCGTAAGACAACCTCGATTGGGCTGTTCACTCCATGGTCGTCAAGAGAGAAACCTAGCTCAGCTGGCCATGGTACAGGAATCAAACAGCTCCGCGTCACTGTCAGAACTTCACTGACACTCTTCTTGCACGACTCCCCGTGGTACACGCTGCAAAAGGTGGTTATTCAAGTTTTGAAAAGTGGTCATAATAGTCTGACTCACCACACCTGGAGGACGTGCACATGCAGCTTATTGTGACCTTTGGGGCTTTAAGAAAGGTCGAGGAGTGTGGGAGCATCAGACAGCCGTACCGCACAGACAGTTGGCTGTAGTGAAATGTCTGCAGAACGAGTGGTGACCAGACGGATTCACATCAACAGTGTGGCAAGATGAGAAGATCCCTTTTGGAAGGTCTACACCACGAGAAATTCATTGACTCTAACGGCGAGACAGGTGAATAGAGCTGATATCTGTGGTGAGGCTTCAGGCTAAATGACACCAAGAAGTGCCGGGAACAGAAATCTTGAGTAGAGATGCATTGTCTACCGCTGACAACATCGACAGCGTAGAGTTACGAGGCATACAGTCAGGGTCTGTTGGGACACTGAGCGACATTTTGTGGTACATAGCGCAGAGTTTCGCTTCTCTTCGCGGCGCTCTGATAGACCGCAGAGGATGTGGTGAAAGATCGAAAGAAGCAGCGGTTCTGTAAGTCTTCAGAAACCATGTAAACGAGTGGAGGTAGAAGGGAGGGGGGGGGGGGACGACTATTTCAGTTGACAACCGGACAGATTAGGTAATTGTTAATGAACTGCTTCAACGCAAGGGGGAAGTTTTAAAAATATTGTCAGTTTTCTAAATAATGTAGCACAAAATATAGGAGTTATAAGTCCATGTAATGCTTACCATCTTCTACCAAGTTTTTTGGGAACGTTTTGGTTACTCTCGTTTTTCTGAACTGTTTTTCGCGTTGCAGGGGAAGTAAAGGATGTGAGATATATGTATACCATAGCCATATGTACCTTAAAATAAAAATAAAGTAGCGCTTTTAATTCTTTCTGGAAGTTCTCAACATTATTAACTTCGAAAAGATGTTGCTGTCGTTAACGATGTTTAAAAAAAATAACTATTTTTGTCAAATATGTCAGTAATAAACTCAAAGTTATTCTTTTTTAAAAAATCCCCAATTTCCAGATGTAAGTCATAAGAATGGTGTCTTGTTTAGTAAAGCGTGTCCTAAGACGGTATATAAAACTTCAGCTCTCAATCTTGAATAGTTTTTCACCAATGTATACCAGAACATAAAAAAGTGAACTTTTGGAAATTCAAGATACAGTTAAAACGTTTTACCTCTATGTAATCTGAAAAACACTAATACATCCGAGTTCCATGTTCAACTTGTTCCTGATGTGGTTCTACCTCCCGTGTCTTTTCAATAATTCTTCTTGTTCTTGCTTCTTTGGTTTCTTCCAACACTGTGATGTCTGCTTTGAAGAACGTCCTATGGGCAATGCCGATTACAGCTCCTATCAATTGTATAACACCATACCATGATACTGCACCGTCACTGAAACATAGCAGAGCACCCAACACATGTATTTTCCAAGTATGTAGTTCCACCATTTACGTTTTTGGTCTCCGTTCCCATACGCAGTTGTTAAAACTCTTATTTGGTTTTTTGTCCCACAACGCGAACACTTCCTTAATAATATTGTGTCAAATATTTTACAGCTTCCATTATAGAAAGTGGCAAAGATTGATTATGGATCTAGGTATTAAAACAACAATCCTCTGTTATCCACAAAATGACTGATTGCAAGGTGAACAGAGTACATCCAAAGGTTGTCATCTGTGTATGTGTTATGAACGGACGTAGCCGACCGATACCGTCTTTCACAAAGGACATAATTTGAAGAAAAACTAATGGCTATATCCCCTATATAAACAAAAGCGATGCAAATACGAGGGTCTCATATGTCAGCCAACATTACAGATTAAAAAATGGTAAAAAACAAACAAAGGAAAGCCGAATTCTGGTTTTAGCAGAGCTGTAGGCATGAGATGGGGGCATTGTACATATGCAACTACTTTAAAAGTGCTTTAATTTAGGGGCTTCCTTTGGTTAATCTTCTTCAAAGTCAACCTTTTCATGTTCAGAATACTACAGAAAATTTCGTAAAATTTTAGTCCCCTTGCGGTATGTTCTTCAAAACGTGGCATGAATAATGATCTATGTTGCCATAACAATCTGGATACTGAAAGACACAGCACTGCAGTTCACATTGCAGACACCTTGAGTCTTGCACGGATCCTTCATTTGCATACCGGCTCTGCTAACTTGTCAGCCATAGAGCATGCTTGGGATGCGACTGGAAGATGTTTACTTTCATACTAGCCTCCAGGCAGCAATGTCACTGGAGTTCCTCAAGACAACATTCGAAGGCTGTTCGTTTTCATGTCGCAACAAATTCGGAGGGGAGTATAACTCATTGTTGACGATCGACAAACGAAATAACATCTCCGAAAAATTCGATAAATACTGCATGAAACTAGTGCTTCACAGCGTAACACTTTCCATTTTGGCCAGTGAATTTAGAAGATGTTATTAGCCTTTTCATCTTTGCTGAGATACTTCACTAGGTGTCATTAGTAAGCTCATTATGTAGTTAATAAGAAATAAGATGTTAATATAACATGTTTTAATAATCCAGAGTTTACGCATCAGGTCGTAGAGTTAGCCTCTAGCCCACATAGACTTTAAAAGCTAACAGAAGAACTCACACAGGGTATCTGAATTACGGTAAGCACCTTATTTGCAACAACACCTCATAAACCAAACGCAACGTGTGAGTGTAAACTGTACTTTCAAATATGCAAACGTTACCATATGCAACCTTTGGTATCGAAAGATAGGCGATTAAAAATGCCATGACGTCATTGACAAAACAAAACAAAGGATACATTTAGCACAACGAATTAACTGTGAGCCAGCTTTGTGCAAGTTGAGCACATGATTTTTTTTCTTTCTTTTGACACTGACTAAAATATGGGCAAGTTTGGGTCTTTCTAAAAAGAGTGTAACTTATTTTGTGAGATTACCATGCCACGAATGAAACAACAATGAGAGAGGTGGGTGGAAGATGGTAGTCTTACACAATATCTCGCCCTTGTGGTCTTGCGAATCCTGTTAGGGTCATTGACTCTAGTGGATTCCAAATCTCAAGGCTTCTTGTGAAGGTGAACTGAACTGGAAGCTTTCAGTAGCAAAATATATCTACACGCGTTAATGGTTCGCTTAGGATGGACGAAATGTCTGAAACTATGTGCTTGGCACACAGCGCTATATGGAAAAAAGCACTGGTTGATATGGTCATCATAAATGCGTGGTCTATGGTATGTCACCACCTTGCTCATCCTCATTTTACTGTACATACTCGTATTGTTGATGAATTGTGGCCTCGCGCACAAACGGTGTGGAAGGAGATTCGTCTAGGCCGTCGTACATTCGATGGCACGACGTGTAGCAATTCTGACAGCAGCACAAAGCAAGTGAGCAAGGTGCTGTTATGATTCCTCCCTTTGAAGTCATGCTCTTGTGTTACAGCGTTCTTGACATCGCTACAACATCACGACAAGCAAAAACTGGGCTCTGGAATGTGTTGTTCAAAGTAATGCATTGTTACCCCACAAAGAGACACTACCCTCGTAGCAGTTACGTCACTGACGCTCCACGACCTAGCCGCTCTTAGGACAATATCCTGGCTCGCTGCGCACGATGCTGTGGGTCGCTTGTCATTACAACATAGTCAACGGATCAATGAAGAATTTGCGGCACGCTGGTAGTCTCCGAGCTATAACGATGGGAGAAATGGTAGGAGACGGTACTAAAGATAACGACTTCTGACGGAACCCGAGATTATACACACATTACAGGTAATCGATGGAATGTGACACTTCAGACGGTTTCGTTAAGCTGATAAATTGCTTTAGTTAGGTAATTTTATCTACGAAGATGACGCTGGGACACTATAAACAAGTTTATCCATTAGCCTCTTTTATCAGATAGACTCTAAGAATGCAGCTCCAATTGAACCAAAGAGAAATGCGACAACGGCATTAAAAAAGATTGGAATATTTTGCGAGAGTGAAGAAAGAAAAATTAACATATATCTGGAAAAGTATACTTTCTCAGATATAAACATTTGTACATAGGAGTGTCTCAGCCCCTCAGCGAACAAGTGTTTCAGAAAGGATGCTTTTCAGACCCACATTTACCGGACTTGTTTCTTTTGTTTTTGTTTCTATGAACACTACCACCTCTGAAAACATTCGACATTGTTTTTAACAACGCATAACTATATTCTTGTTATTTTACAAAAGATGGAAATATTTTCTAAGTAAAGATTGAAGCAAAATCAAACTCGTGTACTAGTGAAGATATATGATTAAAAAGTTAGTGAAAACATTAGTAGAAAAAAATTTGGACATTCAAGTGTTACTATATATAGCCTTCTCAATTTAATACAGTTATTGACAGACTAAGCAAGCTGTTCTCTGTCTACAGTACGAATGAAATAGCCATCAACGGCTACATAGGTCAACGCTGCCACTCACACTATGTATTTTAGATACATGAGAAACATATTTTTCTGTTGTTGTCTGTTCGTATTATGCTAGGTCCTTTCCTCGACGCTTAGAAGTAATGTACTGAGGCTAATGATTCTTAAATTATCACATTTATTTCGACTTTCCAATGCACAAATATTTTTATAGATGTAACTGCTTTTGCTTCAAGAGCGAATCTGTTGAAAATTCTTTGCGTTTGTGACTTAGATGTCGAAACAATAATGGAATACCTTTCTTTTGTGTTAAGGAACAGTTTTCTTGCTCTCTACGTTTCATTATAACAACTTCATCGCTTTCCTTTGTGCTACAGTTGTGGTAGCTTATTTGGTACGTTAAATAATGGGTATATTGTATTCCGTACAAATTACATTTGTTCCACATACACTAATTTAACTGGAAGTGTGGTGAAGAAAACTTCACGCTGTTGAATATATACACGACGGCTTTCTACAAAAGGTTAGGTGTTCTGCAGTTTATTGCCATTTTTTGTTCTTAAAAACAGATCGAAATACTTCAGTAACTATCTGTAGGTTAAAGGAGGATCGTATACAAACTGTTCTGAAATGTACCGTTTCACATCTCCCAGGGTCCTTAAGAAACTCAAGGAAAACAGATTTGGTGTCATTGTTTAGCTAGCGTAGATTTTTGTGGTAGCGTATACACTCCCTATTGTAAAAACTGTGTCATTTTTAGTTTGTGTCGATTTATAAGGCAGTATATACGGTCCCTAATGTAAAAACTGTGTTACAAATCAATGTAAGCGATACTGTTCGCACTCATCGGATATTGTGTTCGTAAGCAACTTGCTGGCCACTTGCAGCACTGCTGTCGTGACTGCATATGTCACACATCATAGAATACTGTTGCGTGTCAAGGTTAGTGCCTATCATAATGGAGACTGACAGCAACAGATATATACACTGATCAGCCTCAGCATTATGACCACCAACCTAACGGCTGATAAGTCCACCGTTGGCACGGCTAACAGCGGCTTTTGCGGATGAACCGGCGTCTTGGCGTGGAAGCAATGAGTCTTTGGAAGGTCGCTGGAGAGAGTTGGCACCACATCTTCACACACAGGTCACCCAATTGAGCTCTAACGCCACGTTCAATAACATCCGAGATGATCGGGTATCGGGTGCAGATCTGGTAAGTGGGGCGGCAGGACATCAACAGAAACTAACCACTCTGTTCCTCCAACAACTCCATCACACTTCTGGTCTTGTGACAAGGCGCATTATCCTGCTGAAAAATGCCACTGCCGTCGGGAAACGTGATAGTCATGAATGTGTGTACGTGGTCTGTAACCAGTATACGATACTCCACGGCCATCGTTGTGCCTTACAAGAGAGTTCCACTGGACCCATGGACGCTCGCGTGAATGTTCCTCAGAGCATGATGGAGTCGCCACCAGTTTGTCTCTGTCCCGCAGTACAGGTCTTCATGAGATGCCCCCGGAAGATGACGGATTTGCGCCCTCCTATCTGCATGATGAGTAAGGTACCGGGATTCTTAAGACGATGTACTCGTATTTTTCTGACACTCTGCCAACATCCAGTGCCTATGATGACATGCCCATTTCTGTCGTAGTAGCTGATGTCGTGGTGTTAACATTGGCACACGCACGGGTCGTCTACTGCGGAGGCCCATCGTTAGCAGTGTTCGCTGCACTGTGTGTTCTGACACACTTGTGCTCTGTCCAGTATTAAAGTCGGATGTTAGTTCGCTGTCTGTCTGTTTTACCAGTCTTCCCAGCCTACGACGTCCGACATCTGTAATGAAGGGTGGCCGCCCAACTCCACGATGTCTCGACGTGGTTTCAACTTGGTTTCGTCACGTGTTCAAGACACTCAGCACAGTACTTCTCCAACACCCGACGAGTAGAGAAGTTTCCGAAATGCTCGTGACGAGCCTCCGGGCCATCACAGTCTGCCCTAGGACAAACTCAGACAGTTCAGGCGCCTTCCCCACGCTACACATGGACAGCGTGCTCACGGATATGACATGCACCGTGCACATGTCTGACTAGTAGTCATTCCTCGCCAGGTGACGTTGGTACCTCCTGGATAGGTTTATATCGTTAGAAGATCGGTGGTCATAATGTTCTGGATGATCAGTGTAGTCTTTTTATGCATGTAATATATGTCTGTATTCTCATGTTTTCAGCGGAGTAAATAAAAATTATACACATATTCGAAAGTAATTCTTAATTAATAAGCTGTAGCGTAAGTCACTCAATTAGACAGTTCGGATGTTTGTACAGTTATTTAACTGTAATTCATTTCGTTTGATAACTAATGGTTGGTACGCAAAATTACAATAACCGTTTCGTTAATTAACTAGAAAAATAATTGAAAACAAACATTAATCGTATAACTGGCTTTCCGGCTGCTAAGAGCGCTTATGTTGTCCCATCTCTTAAGACGGTAACAATTTTCATAACAGTGAGTTTCGCGACTGTGTATGTCAGACTGTGGTGCTCATGCATGCTGCTGATGAACCCACGTGAGGACCTAAAAGCTGTGGGCGCCTGATGCAACCGCACATACGTCTGACTTCGTCTGCACATTGACAGGTTTTCTGCTTCATTCTACTAAGTTCCTTGGCAGCTGTTAACGTTAGTTCTCAGTTCTGGCGTCGACTGAAGGATAAAAATTATTTGTGGTGGTGGTGGTGGTTAGTGTTTAACGTCCCGTCGACAACGAGGTCATTAGAGACGGAGCGCAAGCTCGGGTTAGGGAAGGATTGGGAAGGAAATCGGCCGTGCCCTTTCAAAGGAACCATACCGGCATTTGCCTGAAACGATTTAGGGAAATCACAAAATTATTTGTGGATGTACCATTTGTCTTTTAGCATTCTCTCTTGATCACAATCTCTACATAATTTTCCAAAAATGGGTCTTCAGTATCAGGCAAACCATTTGGCTTTTAGCATTCTCTCTTGATCACGATCTCTGCATAATTTTCCAAAAATAGGTCTTCAGTATCAGGCAAACCACTGTCATCGTAGACGAAATCACAAAATTAGCCTTATGATCGACCACTGTCTGCTCTATCATACTTTAAGGAATCCTTGCATTTTCAAAAATGGTTCAAATGGCTCTGAGCACTATGGGACTTAACAGCTGCGGCCATCAGTCCCCTAGAACTTACAACTACTTAAAGCTAACTAACCTAAAGACATCACACACATCCATGCCCGAGGCAGGATTCGAACCTGCGACCGTAGCAGTCGCGCGGTTCCGGACTGCGCGCCTAGAACCGCGAGACCACCGCGGCCGGCTAGCATTTTCCCTCGACCCTCAAACAACAACTGCCAACTGGATTGCGAGCTCACTCGCTAAGCAGTTCATTGCTACCTGATGAGCTCGAAGAGATTCTATGAGTGCAGCGTCAAACTGATGTCAGCAGCACTTGCATCAAGTTGATAAATAGTTTTTAACGCAAAAATTTTTTCTCTTTTTGAGCTGTGCGAAAATTGTTACTAAACAGAATGCACTTAACGACGAAATTTATAGTCGTCGTCCTTCTATAACACTGTTACCAGCATACAAAGTCATTTTCATCAAGTTTTCACGGTCATTTTGACAAAAGATAGATGAGAGTGTTATACCTGGTGGGTAATGTACCTACGAAAACATGATATTTCGTGATCGGTGTTTCCATCTAGTGATCGGATTTAGATCTACTTGAGGGAATGCGCGTTAGACACTACCAAAAAAAAATATCCTCGAGTTTATTTTTATTTATTTATTTTTTTTGTCGTGAAACATGAGATGTGCTTCTTAGGCCTACATCGTTTGTAAATATTATTAGTTTCGCACATTTAAGTGATGGATAATACACTGGAGCACTAAAGAAACCGGTATAGGGATGCTTATTCAAATACGGAGACATGTAAACAGGCAGAATACGGCTCTGCGTTCGGCAGCTTCTATATAAGACAAGTGTCTGGCGTAGTTGTAAGATCGGTGACTGCTGCTACATTGCAGATTTAAATGAGTTTGAACGTAGTTTTATAGTCGGCGCACGAGCGATGGGACATCGTATTTCCGAAGTAGCGATGATATGGGGATTTTCCCGTACGACCATTTCACGAATGTACCGTGAATATCACAAATCGGGTAAAACATCAGGTCTGCGACATCGCTGCGGCCGGAAAATGATCCTGCAAGAAGGGGACCCACGACTACTGAAGAGAACCGTTCAGCGTGACAGATTTACAACCCTTCCACAAATTGTGCAGATTTCAATGGTGAGCCATCAATATGTGTCGGTGTGCGAAACATTCAACGAAACATCATCAATATGGGCTTTCGGAGCCGAAGGCCTACTCGTGTACCCTTGACGACTGCTCGACACGAAGCTTTACCACTGAAATCACCGCTGTGAAGAACAACAACCTTTAGGCGCCAGTTTCCATCCAGAACTTCTCAGCAGCCCACGCGTCCAATTCCAGTTTATGCATTTGGTTCAAATGGCTCCAAGCACTATTGGACTTAACATCTGAGGTCATCAGTCCCCTAGACTTAGAACTACTTAAACCTAACTAGCCTAAGGACCTCACTCACATCCATGCCCGAGGCAGGATTCGAACCTGCGACCGTAGCAGCCACGTGGTTCCAGACTGAAGCGCCTAGAACCGCTCGGCCACAGCGGCCGGCGCTGTTAAAATTCCTAAGGGACCAAACTGCTGACGTCATCGGTGCCTAGACTTACACACTACTTAAACTGAGTTAAACATACTTATACTCGAGAGAGGACTCGAACCACCGGCGGAAGGGGCCGCGAGATCCTTGACATGGCGCCTTTAGACCACGCAGCCACTTCGCGTAGCACGATCTGGCAGCAAATGCCAGAGACTACCAAGAATTATTACGCAGGGAAAGCTTACGCAGTCACGAAATTCTGTGTATTTCTAAAACTGTTGTTCTCAATTTTATTTCACTTTCTGATTGCTTCTAAATATAATTCTTTATTGCGTTGCAGTGTAAAACGGTAAACAATAGTTCTAGTACCAGTATTCATCAATCATTAGCTATGTCCCGTTAAACAGAAAATAATAGCACTATTTTTGCCGAATTATGACACCCTATTTTAGAAAATCAAACTCGACAACACAAGACACAGATTCGTCCATCACATGCGAACACTTTACAACAAATACGGAAACGTTACCGAATTCGGATAGCAATGTGTTGCAAGTCTAAGTATTTCTTTCGTCAATCATGCACCTACTTCAGCTTTACAAGCTTCAGATTCCAGACAGGAGGAATTCACCTCAACACAGACATTGTAAATTCAGGTCGCAACAGAAGCAGACCATGACAACACTAATGAACAATCCGCTCATCACACAATGACTAACGGCAACTGCAACTGTGTACAGACCAATGATCTTGACACTACGGTTCAGATTTTACCCACAGAAAACAGCAAAATACTGGCGACATATCTTGGCAAAAAACAGGAAATTACAACATTTTCGCAAGTCAACAGCAAGAAAGTAACAAAACGTTAGGGATACATCTTGACACAAAACAGAAGGAAAGCAACAAAATTCTATCAAGTCATACTGAACAAAAATACGAATGCACAATGAAGTACATGGGAATCAGTTAACAGATCACACTGACATGGCATTAAATAAATTCCTGACCATTCAGAAGCGCTTGCAGGAAATCAAGCACAGTAGCAGGCTTTATTTTAGCAACGAGTTGTTGAAGTAGATAATAAGGTGAAAAGTATTAAAGAAACAGTGCAAGAAGAGAAAGATTTGCTTCTCAAGAAAATAAATAAGCTAGTTTCCAGAGCTGCTGCCGCAACACTGCAACGAAAAACACGTTTTCGGAACAGATCTGTCATTTGGAATCGGAAATTAGTAAGGTCAGTAATGACACTACAACGCAAGTGAATCTCTCACAGCACAAACAGACATTTCTCAGAAAATTGCAGCTCAAAACAGACTTAAATTCGGCAGACACACTTCCCATACCCATTACACAAACAGAAAAAATTCTTTTATTACAGCATTTTCAACATGATCAGCAAATAGTGAACACCATCAACGCACAAGAGATTAACGAATTAAAAAGTAATCTTGCAAGCATTTCGAAAACTATGTCATATGACAAAAAAAAAAAAAAATGGAAGTGAGCGTTTGGCGTCATTGGCCGGGAGACCCCTTGCGGGGCAGGTCCGGCCGCCTTGATGCAATTCTTATTACATTCGACGTCACATTGGGCGACCTGCGCGTCGGATGGGGATGAAATGATGATGAAGACAACACAACACCCAGTCCCTGAGCGGAGAAAATCATCGACCCAGCCGGGAATCGAACCAGGGCCTCTTATGACGGCAGTCTGTCACTCTGACCAATTTTGTTTTGTTTGTAAATCTCATTTTGTTCGCTTTTGTTCGTCGCATGTGCTCAGGGTGGACGCCGTAAGACACCCGTTTAAGTTCGTCGTTGATCTATTAACTCAGTTTTTTTATTACAGAGGGCAGCTACCCCTCTGACCGAACACGCTGAGCTACCGTGCCGGCAATCCACTCAGTTATAGGGGCGGACGTCATATGAACAAAATACTTGTGAATCTCAAAACAATTTTCATGGACAGTCAGATAGATTTACATATGAACAAGACTTAGGCAGAATGATCAGAATAAGGGACTTAGAAACAGAACAACGACAATCGCCAAATTTTACAACAGAAACGATCTAAAAAATTCTCTAAGACACTACCAGATTCGTCAATAAACATTTTCTTTATGTACGAAAATTAGAAGTTTTTGAAAATGGAAGTACTGACTTGCATCCATTAGATTAGATCCAGCAGTTCTCTTTTTCTTTACCTCCAACTTTGTCCAGTAATTCACAAATCAGAGTTCATTTGTATTTTTTTAGAAGGTGCACCCACCACGTGAATGCGCCCACTAGCCAGCCAATACTATTCTGTCTAAGAATTCCAGGACACGTTTTTAGCGGCGTATTGGTCGGAAACTACACAGCGAAGCGTCAGAAATAGTTAATCAGCCTACCTAATTTTGAGAATTCGCAATTTGCGACAGTTATGCAATTTTTTGAATACGTGGTGCAACAGATCCAGCATTAAACAAGGCCATACAGTCAGTCATTTGTCATTCAACTTTGCATCCTAACACTTACTCGTTCACTACGCGTTTCGTCTTTCACAGGTCAACAAAAATAAAGTATTAATGCATTCCGCGACCTACTTCATTTACATGAAATTCACTGGTGTGACTATTCTTTCGTTAACAAATATTTCTCTCCAAATAATAGGTGTTATAATGGCGACAGGACTCAGCAACAGATCGTTTAGTAACATACAACAGACGATTCGGCAACAGACGGAACTATCAGAATAATTACAACAAACGAAACAGTCTTAACAGACTGCCTCAGTACAGTCAGCAACAAAACAAAATTTTTGATGGCAACAATCAACAGTTTCAGCATAAAGATAACAGCAATCACAATTCGCCTCAGCAAAATTATGGATCGTAGCAGAATTAGAGTAACAACAGCTAGGGAAACAATTATGTTCATCGAAATAATGAATTACATTCAATCGTCACGTACTACACAACAGACAACAGATCCACAATCAAAATCACAGACACAGCAACCTTGGTGACAACAAGTAAAATGGTACTTACGGACAGCAACAACACAGATAGTTGTTCCATCCTCCTGACAATGACTAGAATCTCAACATACTGTAGATCTGCACAGCAAATCGTCTTCTACAGACAATATTAACGGAGTAACAGAACGTATTATCAATCGGGAAGATAAAAGACACTTTTTTGCAGGAAAATGGACAACCATAAAAGAATGTGTACCATCCGATTATCTACATACAAACTGACTCACCTAATTTCATCAAATTCAAGTGACTCCGGATCTCCAGTTACAGTGATTAGTGATGCAGCATTTAATAAATACAGTGCGAATAATTCTTGCTCTACATTCCCATTACAAAAGACTAAAGCTGGAGGAGCAGTTCCTGGAACAGAGTAGCTGTAAAACTTGAGACACACATAAAATTTATTCATGGCCACACATTTATTGCATTTTTTTGGTATCATATAACTTTTAACAACTGAAATAATGCAACGTATTGATTTCTTGACAGAACATAAATCGATTTTTAACTTTAAAGACCCTTATATTCTACTAAGCAATAATAACGATCAATTAGAATTACAGTTTCACCAGAACATTTCAATGGGGGAACAGGAAATTAACAAATTATAGCTGTTTTCATACTCAAAAGATACACGATGGTCTCCACTAATTTTTACTGACACGTCTTTTGCTACCGACAATGAGGCTGAAGAAACTAATTTCGACATTTTGCAGACAATCCAAGCCACGATAGACAATTCTGAGGCAGCAACAGACGAAGACAGTCACATGCACGTTTTCTATAATGTAACCGGTACTATGCGAGGATTTGTATATGAATTCCAAGTAAAGCCCCATCTGAATTTTGTTTCAAAGCATTGCTCAGTACACTTTACTTATAGAGACAAAGTGAAACATGAATTCTAACCTATGCTCACACAACACATTATTGAATCTGCAGCAAGTCCGTATATCGGCCCATTTACACGTAGTTCCCGAAAAAGATGGATCGTTGAGGCTAATGTTAGATTCATGACAGAGTAATGATATTATAATTACAGAGACAGATAGACCACAGATACTTGATGAAGTGCTACTGAAGTTTCACGGAGCAGCAGTATTTTCGACATTATATTCAAGGTCTGGATTTTGGTAAGGTAATTGTTATCAGTTCTTCAAATTACCTTTCGACCTTACCATACTGTCAACAGATTTCATTCGTGGCATGAATACTATTCTTCCATCTGATTCAAAAGAAAGGATAACAACATATGTCGATGGCATACTTATTTGCGGAAGCAACTTGCCATAAACACAATAGTACTTTGAATGCACTACTGGATACAGTCTCACGTCAGTATATTACAGTCTGTCTACGTAAATCAGAGTTTGGAAAATCATCTATTAAATCTTTAGGCCACTTCATCTCTGTTGATGCAATTTAACCTGACCCAGACAAATTTCAAGCTGTCTGAGACATCACTGTTCCCACAACTAAAAAACAACTACGATGATAAATTTTTTAGACGTTTCATTCATTATACAGTTTTGGATATACCAAGACTTCGTCAGCTAAGTGGTTACATCTCAAATTGGTTCTGGGATGATTTGGCACTGAATGAATTTCTGAATTTGAAACATGCTTCATTGAATGCACCTCTGTTATCACAGCCATATCTTCTCAAAGATTTTGGTATTGCAGCAGACATTTCCAGATCGGCCCTCGGCATTCATATCTTCCATGAAATAGAAGAAAATGAAGTGATCGTCACGAAAAGTATTGCCTTTGCCAGTCGAGTGCTTTCCCCAGCAGGAAGAAATTATTCCAGTACAGAGCTCGAAACATTGTCACTCGTCTGGACTTTTAACAAATATCGTTATTTCTTGTATGGCAAACATACGAACGTATATGCTACCCACCTTGCAATTCAGTTCCCCATGTCAGCTAAATTTTGACATGATCGTCTGGAACGATGGTAACTTTATCTACAGGAATTCAATTTCACAGTCGTCCATATTCCAGGCACACAAAATGTAGTTGATGACTTTTACCAGGATCTCTTACTGGTTCCCAAATGTTTGCTTCCACACAATTTCCTCAGTCAAACTAGTCTTTTTTACATTTAGCAAGTTACATTAGATAACTTCGTGTCTTCTGAGTTAAAAGACATTGACAAAGGACAGGACAAGGATCCAGTGTGGCACACTATCAGACGATTAAGGCATAACAAACAAAATGCTACTATCAGACATCATTACCTGGTACGGGATCACATCCTTGGCCTCTCTGTATTCCTGATGATCTTCTCAGCAAATTGATATGGTATGTACATCTTAGCAATGCACATTAAGGACCAAGAGAATGCTTTCTTATATTTCGCCAACATCCTATTTCATGAAAATGGAGAAAAGAGCTAGGCGCGCTCTGGAGAAATGCAAAAGCTGCCAGCAAGCAAAATCTTCCACTACATCACATTAGACTCAACTTTTCCCATTTATCTTCATTAAATTACGTCATTTAGCGGCGGTTGATCTCTACGGGCCTATTCCAAAGAGTAAAAAGGTTTTTTCGCGCATATTTATTGCAGTTGTGCTAACATCTAAATTTGTTGGCTTTATGCTACTTTGCAGAGCTACAGCAAAAACAGTTTCAGCTGCATTCATTAATTTTTAGCACTCGTAGGACATGCAGAAAAGATATACCTGGTAATTGAACACAATTTCGTTCCTCAACTTGAACAAGTACGTTTTACAAGAGAAAGCTTACACCCATTTTAATTTCCTTATACCACGCTTCCTCCAACCTTTGTGAAAGAATAATGAAAGAGATAGGAAAACTATGTACACTTTATTGCCACAAACAATACATTGAACGGGGCAAATATAATCAGATTTTTCAGAACACCATTAATTCAATTCCTAATGATTCAACTTTCCATTAGCTGCATATAGTTTTGAAGAATAAAAATCCGCCAGACAAAATAAAAGAACTTGTTTGTTTCCCCAAGGCATAGTGTTTACGTCAATGTGAACTGTTTGACATTGCAATTACTAATATAAAAAAGCCAGCAGAGAAGAGGAAAATGCTGCAAAAGAAGGCTAGTCATACTAGGATATTCGAAGTTGAATAAAAAGTTTGAGTTCGATCACACCCATTCTCTGGTAAGGTAAAGAAATTTGCATTAGTTTGTAATGAACTGTTTCGGATTCGACGAATTCGACATCTCAACGTAGCATATCTTGAAACACACAGAACGAAAGCTTCGCGAAGTCATCATCACATCACCAAGATAAAACCGCTCTTGGATAATTATTTGACTTTCTTTGTTGCTAATGATGACAACAATGCACCAATATAATAGTCGCGTTGTGACAACACGCATTTTATTTTCATTTGACATCAACAGTTTGTACATAGAATGAAATTATCACTCTACAACGGAGTGTGCGCTGACATTAAACTTCCTGGCAGATTACAACTGTGTGCTGGACAGAGACTCGAACTCGGGACCTTTGCCTTTCGCGGGCAAGTGCTCTACCGATTGAGCTACCCAAGCACGACTCACGCCCCGTTCTCACAGCTTTAATTCTGCCAGTACCTCGTCTCCTACCTTTCAAACTTCACAGAAGCTCTCCTGCGAACCATGCAGAACTAGCACTCCTGGATGAAAGGATATTGCGGAGACATGGCTTAGCCACAGTCTGGGAGATGTTTCTAGAATGAAATTTTCACTCTACAGCGGAGTGTGCGCTGACATGAAACTTCCTGGCAGATTAAAACTGTGTGCCCGTCCGAGACTCGAACTCGGGACCTTTGCCTTTCGCGGGCAAGTGCTCTACCGACTGAGCTACCCAAGCACGACTCACGCCAGGAAGTTTCATGTCAGCGTACACTCCGCTGTAGGGTGAAAATTTCATTCTAGAAACATCCCCCAGGCTGCGGCTAAGCCATGTCTCTACAATATCCTTTCTTCCAGGATTGCTAGTTCTGCATGGTTCGCAGGAGAGTTTCAGTGAAGTTTGGAAGGTAGGAGACGAGGTACTGGCGGAATTAAAGCTGTGAGGACGGGGCGTGAGTCGTGCTTGGGTAGCTCAGTCGGTAGAGCACTCGTCCGCGAAAGGCAAAGGTCCCGAGTTCGAGTCTCGGTCCGGCACACAGTTTTAATCTGCCAGGAAGTTTCAGTTCGTACATAGTTAGTAGTTTAGCTTTGTCTACAGGTTTTCTTTCGTTCATATGTATGACAGGTTTTCTTTCATTCATATGTATGTATACATAACAATAACTTTTTTTTTACGTCATACAGTTCTACAATTATAAGCTATTTTGTAAGTTCATTTTTACTGTGTCATGACTTTTACATAATAGATGCAATGATTGTTACATAGCGTATACACCGTCAAGTTCTAAGCTAACTGACGCATATCTCTACATTCCATCATATTACAAGCAAAGGTTGTCTAAACGTAGACAGCAATGATGTTTTCGTTAAACACAAAGGCCTCACAGAAGATGAAAGCGACGTGAGAAACAAAGCTTAGAATTTTGGGCGTCATAATTTATTTTCTTTTACAGGCTAACGTACAGAAGTATGCAATAGTGGATTACACATAGGAATCATGAAACATGTACCGTATATATATTTGCACAGGTATAACATGTACTGTCAATTATCGGAGGAGATGTTTAGTTTCAGCGTCTTGCACTCAGATACGCTGATACTGAGATATAACCAGGGTTTCTCCATTGACTGTAAGAATTTCACTGTAGGTGTCAAATGTGAAGTGAAGACTTAAGAATGTATTATAGATGAAGTATATGAAGCGATGTTTTATGGATTTTTATAATGCGGATATGATGAGATAATAAGAAGTGAGGACTGCAAACCTTTTACGATTATTATGCAGACATTTATGATTTATGATATGAAGTTTGGCATATTGATGTTAGGGGCTGTTAGGTATTACGCTATGATTTTACCCTTGGTGCAAGATTCGTTGTTGTGTTTTGGGTGTTTCTTTGATGAGTATCATTTCTAATGGTTTACAATGAGGTGTTATAAAACGATAACAAAAGTCTATGAATTTATAGGAAGATAAGTACTTCGTTACAACAGTATGCATTTTCTCCTCTGTGAATAGCAACGTGAAAAATTAACGACGCTTATTGCTATGTAGTTGCTTTGATGAATTTGTGAATTTTCTTGAGCTAACGGATTTTTACTCATTCACAGGATAATATTATTTCTCAGTCTCTTTCAGCTACAGTTAACCGATTTAACCGGAAAGACATAAGTTATTAACTATTTTCATTCTGTATGTTTACTTTGTTTGTTCGTTGGTACTAAGTACTCTTCCTGATGCCACTTAAATTTTGCATTTGGAGTAATTATAAGGAATTGGCACGTGCTCAGGTTAAGGTTTTGTGATCACGTTTTCTTTTGCTTCGTATTTTACTACTGACAGACGACAGTTAAAAGTAATAACTTCCTTTTTTCCAACAGCAGTAAAATATTATGCATAGTGCTTTCTTTTTCTTCCCTTTACCCTGTATTTTCATGGGCATTTACTCCATTATACAAAGCAATATATTCTACAGAAACTGAGATTGTACTCTCGCATAACAACACTGATAACAGTGTTTGCCTATTGATATTTTCACAATTCAGCGCAAATGTACTAATTACTATATTTTAATTCCTCTTTCCTCTCTGTCAATAGCAATAAATATGTATAAATTGTAATTTCGATGTTCCTTATTCTTTCCCATGCAATTTGAGAATTTACCATACATAGTTTTATATAAATGTCTTAGCTTCATTTTCTTGCAGTGTATTGTAACCTAATATGCGTGCTTTGTAAAAGCAGTACATTCATGGACTCACTTAGAGTTACTCTCTGTACTGTGAGAAAGTTCGACGTATTATGAACGTTTTCTTTACCACGACATGCCACATCCATTATCATGATTTTAGATGATTTCACAGACATTTGGCTAAAATGACATGGCCGTACCTTCTGTGAGTGGTCTGCTTCTAAGTTGTCACTGGATTTATTATGGACAAGTACTGCATCCACTGAGTCTGCTCTCAGGCACTTCACAATCAATCATGATGAAGCGTTTTCATCCGATGAATTATGAAAACGTTAAAAGTGCTGAAATACAGTTCAGCAAGTGTTAGGTAGTGTACCGTGTACGCTCATGTAAACACCTCCGGGTACAACAACCACGAAAAGACATTGTTTCGATACATATTTGGTACGACTAAAAGACAGTGTAATCACAATCACACGAGCTTTTGTGCACAATGAGTACGAAAATAATAGCGCCATGAATGTTATTCTTTCCCACAATTGCTGACTTTAACCATTTTCTTTAACTTGAGCACATTTCTTTCAAGTGAAATGCAACATATTCTAAGTGCACCAGCGCACCAATGTAAGCAACATTTGTAACTTTAGTTGGCTTGCATCTGGGCACGAAATGTAGAAAGGTTTTCGCAAGTTAATTTATGTGCGACTGAGCACCACTACTTAAAAATCAAAAAATGTTTTCCATAACTTCTTCACAGTGCGTACAGATACGTCACACGTATATATTGCATATTCTGTAATCGTTCTGTGCTTCTCTGTGATATATTGAATGACTTCTAGCTTATTACTACTTTTGTGTAATATGTATAGATGAATTTTTGAGCGTAAACTTTGCCATAGGCAAAAATAACCCTGCAAAATTCTTGCCGGAGAGGCCGTGGGGTAGTGAAACAGATCTATTGGAAGTTTGTTACTTGAATTTCTGGAATCTGAACATATTTCGGACGTCTCAAACGCTAAGTGACAATTCTGAATCGCTTATTATTCGCGTGCAGTCTTTGGTCAGAGTAGCTGTGTCGCTGGGAGATGTGCTTGTTTTGGTTATTACTGCGTGGCAGTCGAGCGTGGAAGTTCGTATGTTAGAGGAGTAGTGAGACACGCCGCCGGCCGGTGTTCCCGAGCGGTTCTAGGCACTTCAGTCTGGAAGCGCGCGACCGCTCCGGCTGCAGGTTCGAATCCTGCCTCGGGCATGGATGTGTGTGATGTCCTTAGGTTAGTTAGGTTTAATTAGTTCTAAGTTCTAAGGGACTGATGACCGCAGATGTTAAGTCACATAGTGCTGAGAGCCATTTGAACCATTTGAGATACGCCAAATAGAGGACTCGTGGCAATGTGGGCGTGCAATTAAGTGCATCTGTGTTTAAGTAAAATGATTTGTGTGTGATTATTATGAAACAGGGGAGAAACGTCCGATTAGTGATTCTTAATGAAATGACATGTAATGAGATTACAAAAGCGTATGAAGAGGAGTGACGGTAATATTTATTTAGTTGCATTGCACTAGCGCGTAGTTGAGAACCATTGTTGAATGAGAAATCCGCATCAGGGAACGTAAGATTTTTCATTAAACATTGTATAATTTTCACTCTAAGGAATTTTTTAGGTTTATCAGTTATTTGTCTAACATTTGTGATGGTAAGAGTTTGATATCAGTGTTGACAAATGGTCAACGTTAATGAGTGTTGTAACCTGAATTTAATACAATTAATAATATATCAGATAATTTAAAAACAGTTTGTTAGTGGTATTTTTCACTTAACAGCACTGTCGACTTCTTCAATCCAAGCCAATTTTATTTAAAGAATGTCTCACTCAATGATGTGTATAAAACAGTTTATTTCTTGTCTGGAGCATTGCACTAAGCTCTCACTAACTGCAGTTAGAACTCTGCAGCTGGCGCACAGACGGCAGCAAGCTCCACGTTTCCAAGCAATTACATCACGAGGTAAGATGTTTTAATTTCAGGCTGAGTTTGCTACTGAAATAATAAACTCACAATGACTAGTTAATGAACAGCATTATGAGGTAATTAATAAACGAGACCACTTTGTTTAATTAAAGAGACTATTAGTAAAGCTAACATTTAATCAGCGAGTTATTGTAATTATAATATTATAGTTACTAATTATATCAGTTAGATTAGTTAATGTTTAAATATTTAAGTGAATTTAATATTAAGTAAATTTTATATTAACGTTTGTAGAAATATTATAAAACAGGGCTAAATTCATATTTATTCTCGCAGGCAGATATATTAGATTTCTCTCGCAGTTGGAAATGCACAGTCACTAATAGCTAACAACAGCAAAGCTGCAACCAACCACAAAAGTCAGTACAAGTTCAAAAAATCGAAGGAAAGAACATTTCTAAATGTAACTTTCAGTAGAGTTATAATTTAATACTCTTACATAAACTATTAATTGAATTTTCGTTTTTTGAGAAGACAAACAGGGCGATTTGCTATACTTGCTAAGAAGATTCTAAAGCCAAGAGCAGATAAATATTTCTTTATTTAAAACAGACGGTTTCGGCAGACTTCTTTGTCATATTCAGGTTTTAAAAAATCCTTTTGTAATGAAACATGTTCATTTCCAATTGGACCTCACGCCAAGTTGTCATATGGATTAAAAACGGCAAAAACCTTTTATAATGTGCGGTTTTTTTATCCTTTTGACAAATTGGCGTGAGGTCCAATTTAAAACGAACTCATTTTGTAACAAAAAGATATTTTAAGACCTGAAGATCACAACAAACTCTGTCGAATCTGATTGTTTTAAATAAAGAAATATTTAGGCCATCTTCACTTTAGAACGTTTTTAACAGACTGTTAAATATAGTATGGATTTTTCTTTGATTCCTCCACTTTTAAGTTCGAATAGAATAATTCTTCCTAGTTACAAGACCATGTGCCTCAAACAGGATTTGACGTTTGGAAAAACGTAATTTTTCGAGAGTAACTTTTGCAGTTTCGAAAAAAGACTGCAGCACACATGAAGTGAATGCTATCATTTGAAAATGGAGTACGAAAATATACTTAATTTCTATTACTGTGCTAGCTGGATCTGAAAGTCTGAAAATTGTTCGAAAGTTCAATGATCTCTCGTGCCAGCAGTAGGGATGGCAAATATGTACTCTAAGATAAATTTTACAAAAGTCTACCCGTCCACGGCCGCATACCCTTATGAAGGCACATTTGCATGCCGAGCGTGAGTTTCCTCGGAAACGCGAAATATTAATTAAATAAATAATCAGTGACAAATAAATAAAGCCTATGGCACACAACTGCAGCGCTGTGTCGCTGATAAAGCAAAAGCACAATTACGTTACTCTTATGTTTGATTAAGAAAGAGAGAGCTCTGGTTGAAGTGGTGCGAGAAGCACGTATTTTATTTTATTGTCTGGCACACCGCCATATTTCATGTTATAGAAGAATACTGCGAGTTGCAACCACACTAGGCACTCGATTCTGTAAAGAATTTATATTTATAAAAGTAAGTAGGATTATGAACTGTAGGCTTATTCATTGAATATATCTGATTTAACTAACTGTGTAACTTTTTTATGTTTAGTAGACAATCACCTCTGTACGACGTATTGGCATGGCTGGCAAATTATTGTAATATTGAGATTTAGATTATGAGTCCGCACTTACCGCAGCAGTCTTTGGAAACGATTTAATTACGAAGTCCGATTATTCAGTTTTATTTCACGGTCAACTACGAGTAACATTGCCTTTACGAAAAAGCCATTGTCAAGCGTCTGATACCGAATAATTAAACGTCCACGTTCCAGATAAGCAAATACAATTGCAATCACAATCACCATCATACAGATAGAATAATTAATATTAAAATAACATCAATATATTTTTTTTATTTTTTTTATTTATTTTATATTGGCGACTGCGTGTCGGACTTGTTATTTTGTCATTTGTTACATTGTTCTCTTTGTTTCATGTAAAAAATCAACTTTCTGGACCTGGACGTCAATGTATGAGAGATAACAAAATTTGAAGATATTTTCCAATTCTGAAATTTTGCGGGAAGACGCAATGAAACTTCCAGCAAAATAAGGTAAGACGCAGCATCTTTGCATTGGTAGGCTTGACCAGACGTATAATTCAGTGTATTAGCTTTTCAGTGAATTCTGTAGTGTTTCTTTTCCGCATAACAGTTTCAGTGATAAATTTCATTCTCAGTACTTTTCCCTAAACAATAACGTATGCAACAATACCAATACACGAGTGTACAATATGGCCGACTTCTGTACGATATCATGTAACATGGCTAGCAGCCATTACCAATAATCTCAAATTCAGTTTATATTTTTAAATTAACAGACAGCCATTGTTGCTACGAGCGATTCATGCTCAACTACATTGTATTTTAAAATCAGTGTCAAAAATTTTCTTGAAACATATATCACGTGTGGCATGGTAATAACTAGAAAACAATACGCAAAAATGGAACAGCAAGGACGTACTATTCAGGCGCAATCCGACTCGGACGTGAGACAAGTGTTAGAAAATGACTTTACGACAGCAACCGGTAGTGACGATTCATCAAACATTGACGCAAATGTTGACGAAAATTTTGACAATAGGCCGTCCACTACAAAAATTTCAAAATCTCAATCAGAGCCCATGTTAATGCATGACGTCACGTCTAATGACGCGGCGGGGGCAGAGACCTTGCAAACGGTAAACATTGCCGACGTGTTACAAATGCTAATGAAACAAAACGCAGAAAATATGGCAACCATAAGGAAACAGAACGCCGAAAACATGGCAACCTTAAAGGCACAATTAGAGACACAAAATGAACAGTTAAAAACACAAAATGACGAAATCAAATCTGATCTCATAGCAATCAAGATAGGTAGTGACACATTGTGTAAACGTGTGGAACTTATAGACGCCACACTGACCAAACAGATGACCGAACTCAGTACTAAATTTTCCCAGCTCAATACGAGACAAGAAAAGACTACAACTGACGTAGCACTTTTACAGACACAAGTAAAAAACCTTAATGTCACGTGTGAAGTTCTTACTGAACAAATTCAAACATATCCTTCAGTACATGACAGCCTTGAAAAACGAATTACTGACGTACAGAATAAATTTGACAATGTTGAACAACACCTGACTGACATCTTACAATCAGATGCCACAGCTCATTTTCAAAATATTAATAAAGAATTTCATGATTGGGTTGAGAACAAAGACAAACATTTTGATAGATGCTTACGTGAAAATTTACCAACAATTGTGCACGACTCCGTAGCGCAATACATTACTAATAACAAACAGCTGATCAGTGACGCAGTACAATCCGTCACTGCACCCATGAGACAATTCACCGATCAACTACAGTCTGAATGTAACGAAAATATCAGTCAAAATGTACAGTTCAGAAACCAATATACATTCGAGTATGATACACACATTCCGCACACGACAAATACACAAGAACAAAACACACCACGACGATACTAACCTGTAAAAAAAAAATTATTGTGCACCGGATGAATATGAACTGTAATAACGACACGATGTGTATAGGTCAACGCACCTGAAAAATACGGACATTTTTCTTTGAAGTATTTCAAAACAATACTATGTAACTAAGAACATTCAACAATCTAAGTTGTACTGTGTTATAACAAATATTGTAAATTTAAAACTAAGTTACCTGTCATAGAATGTAGTCTTCATATGTAATCTTGGTTGAATATTTTCTTTGTGCAACGACTGAAAAACGCGCGCACACGAACAATATGATCTGCAATACTGTGCCGCGTGATCTAACTGTACGATATAACGGCAGTGCCACAGTTACACAGACGCTTCTGCGCATGCGCGCACTCTATCTGCCAACATTAGAACTTTTACGGCGCACCCACGTCAATCAAATTTTGTATATAATGTGTATAATGTGTAATGTAAGTCATGTAAATAGTTGTAGATAACTTAGATTTTCTTGTGCCTTTAGGTGAATTGCTCGCCTGCAGGTGTGTCCTTTCGCCTCGCAATTCAGGGGGCAATATAAAGGCACATTTGCATGGCGAGCGTGAGTTTCCTCGGAAACGCGAAATATTAATTAAATAAATAATCAGTGACAAATAAATAAAGCCTATGGCACACAACTGCAGCGCTGTGTCGCTGATAAAACAAAAGCACAATTACGTTACTCTTATGTTTGATTAAGAAAGAGAGAGCTCTGGTTGAAGTGGTGCGAGAAGCACGTATTTTATTTTATTGTCTGGCACACCGCCATATTTCATGTTATAGAAGAATACTGCGAGTTGCAACCACACTAGGCACTCGATTCTGTAAAGAATTTATATTTATAAAAGTAAGTAGGATTATGAACTGTAGGCTTATTCATTGAATATATCTGATTTAACTAACTGTGTAACTTTTTTATGTTTAGTAGACAATCACCTCTGTACGACGTATTGGCATGGCTGGCAAATTATTGTAATATTGAGATTTAGATTATGAGTCCGCACCTACCGCAGCAGTCTTTGGAAACGATTTAATTACGAAGTCCGATTATTCAGTTTTATTTCACGGTCAACTACGAGTAACATTGCCTTTACGAAAAAGCCATTGTCAAGCGTCTGATACCGAATAATTAAACGTCCACGTTCCAGATAAGCAAATACAATTGCAATCACAATCACCATCATACAGATAGAATAATCAATATCTAAATAACAATATATATTTTTATTTATTTATTTATTTTATTTATTTTATACCCTCTGGCACATTTTAATTCTGATTCGTTCCTTATCAGCGGTGGGCCTGCAGCCAGAATCCTAAAACCTACTCAGAAGCTAGTTTGCAAGTGCAAGCAGCGCTCAGAGTAGCAAAGTGGCTGGATTCATGAACACGGCACCGGATTTTCCCTGCTCAGCATGCAAAGACTGGGACCCGAAATTCCCTCGGCAATGCACGTGTACGAGACAGTGGTGTGTCGTCTCGAACGCAGTCATCACTTCTCGGATGCGGAAGACCATTATTTTCACGCAATTTGGACCACCATTTGGAGGGCCGACTCGGCAAGTTTCCACAATTCTTCTGCATGAAACAGCATTGTGTGCAGCTTCCGCCGACGATGTAACGACTTCCGACACTCACCACGAGATATTTCTGGGGTTGAGCGGTGCCATATGGCGGCAGCGATAACTTGCTCTCAATTTGTACAATTCTCCTTTGTTATATTGTCAACAACGTCTTGTGTATGACAAAGGACTGTGACGGTTTTAGTTTACAAGAATAAATAATGCGGGAAGAGATCCCAGGATTTTTAAGTACAGTACTAGTAACTTTTTGATATAGTCTACTCGGCTAAATACTAACAGGTAGCAGTATGAATTAAAGAGAAACATTCATAAGCCAGCAAATATTCGAACACTTCGTTGTTAGCGCCCTCACTAGTTTTCGAATGATTTCATTGACATGGTTGTAACTGTGAAACGTCCCATTAGAAAAATTAATGAATTGCTGTGCTGATAAACCTCTTACATTATTTGATTTTCAAACAGCTGGGCAGAACTGAACGTACTCAGACATTTCGCTCTTTACCTATTCTGATCAACACTAAACTGACAGCCAATATTTTTAGCGCAACGCAATCTGACTTTCAATAATCCCTACATGAGAATGGCCCTGACTAACATTGACCGATACGTTTCACAAATCACTTACCTCACAAAAATCTTCGTTACTCGAACTACTGCAATACAGCGAGCGCCACTACTGTCAGCTAAATAAAAGATTCAAACTACTGACAGGCATAGTTAGCAAATGAAAGATTTTGATAAAGAACAAACAATGTGTTTACCTTAATAGTGTTCAAAAGTCATAATATATATAGCAGTTCATGACATCCAGTCATACTAATTTACTCTTTCTGATGGACACACGTCCAGATCATTTGCTCTCAAAACTCCGCCATTTCTCTCCCCTCTCACCTCCAACTGCGCAACGCTACGCGCTGTTAACATCCAACTGCCCAACACTACAATAGCGAATATTACTCCAACAATGCAAACCAACTACAGCCTTCACACAGCACAGTCAGTAATTTTCATATAGAGCATTACATGGCGTTACCAGCATAAAAACCTAAACAGCCTACTTACAACTGTCCTGTTATACGAGGCCTATTCGGAAAGTAAGGAACGATAGGTCGCTAAATGGAAACCACAATGAAAACCAAAACTGTTTTATTAGCAGCAGTTAGCTACAATTTCCAGTTACTTATCTCCATAGTCGCCGTTACGACTTAGACGTTTGTCGTAGCGTTGTACCAACTTTCGAATACCCTCGTTGCAGAAGGCAGCCGCCAGTGCTTTCCGCCAATTCTCTACGCTGGCCTGCTGCTCGTTGTCTGGGCCAGAATGTTGTTTTCATAGCCAGCGGTTCATGTGAGCAGAGATAAGACACAGAGGGAGACAATTACGGGCTCTACTGTGGGTAATCAAACATTTCCAATTGAAAACGATGCAGGAGCATCTTCATTGCTCCTGCAGAATGCGGCTGAGTATTTTCTTGAAGAAGAAAACGCACGACAGTTATGTAATGTTGGCTGCATAGATTCAGGCGAGATTTCGCACCAGGCCCTCGTACTTGGCGGGAGACACTACTGTTCTAGATGTCTTTATGTGCAACCTGTGTGCCCAGAACTAAGAAGAACGACGCAATGCGATCGACGGGCATACGAGAGACACTGTCCAACACACCTGTGCTAAACTTCATCGGATTTTCACTGTGGTTTCCATTTCGCGACCGATCGTTCCTTACTTTTAGAATAACCCTCCTATAAAGGAAGGGACTGAGTAGGAACTATTTCGTTTTCCTCCTTGTACAATTTTCTTTGCTGTAATATGGATGCAAACACAAGAAGATACGCTTACATCATTATCAAGTTCCACACGCGAGTGGAAAAGAGCAACTAACGATGATTGAAATATCACACACCCTGTAATGGGTGCGTTGTATTTATCTGGATCTGGTAAGTTCTTCCAGAACAACTTCTGATGCGTAGCTCTCATGCATCAGGCTCATGAACGTCGGTTAGGGTCCATTGTGTGCAAAAGTGTTCTACAGTACATATGTCATGCACAACACCGGATGACTGAGAAGCACTATTGGACGCAGCAGCTACTTCCACCGTCTATGGTAACTGACCTCATTGACGAGATGATAAAACATGTCCACCACAACGCCTTTGCTATTACTGACATTATTGGAAGAAGGGGATAGCAGTGCCTCCGTCGTCATGATCTCGGCCTGAGTAACTAATATAAAAAACACATTGGAGGTACGAAAATAATATTTCCAACGTTTAACGAGCAATATAATCCTGGAGCAAAGAAGTATCACATAAGGAGCACATGCGTTACGAAACTGGCAAACTGCCACTATTTGACACCTCTCCACCGTAAGACTCCAATGTTAAGCGTCGATATTTTCGAGCACTGAAAACATCATCAACTTGTAGGCTTCAACACACAATCTGTCAGGCACGAATCCATTTTTGATTGAGGGCGGAAACTGTCCGCCATCTTGCCTTAAGGCAAGAGGACTACGTTGAACTTTCCACTACAGGTACTGGAATGGGGTAGGAGAAAGGGGTGAAGAGAGGGTGTGTAGGCGACATCACACGTTAGAGTAGGTGCTGTAAATCCTTATACAAGCCGAGTAACAGTACTTTTGTTTGGAACTCTCGTTTGTATGTTACTGTCAGTGATATGAGGGAAATTTAGGCACGGGAATGTGAAGACTCACTGAGACGAAGCGCAGGCTGTAGACTGTGTTGATTCATCAGCACAAAAGAGAAACGAGGGGGTATTTAACTTTACGTTGAATGTTCAGGGGACTCGTTTCGAAAGAAAATAGGTAACTGGTGCATGAAATGTCCATATACCTACCGAAGCAGATACTTTAATTCATTCAGTGTGACAGTCTAATTTTCCGTTTATAGGACATGACACGGTATAGAAAGCGGAAGTTGTCTGTCATTAAATGTATACATAGTGCTTCATTCTCTCCGGAAAATCAAAACTATAAGGAACTTGTGCAATACTTAGAGAATGGGCAATTCAGTTTCTAGGACTGAAACTCGTGTAAGGAGGGTGACTATCAGTTTTACGGATAGCTGGAAAAAGCAAAGAAAACGTAGGGATTATAGCTGACATGATGAAAAGTGTGAACTACAAGTCCCACATTTCCATTCGACTTGCAATTTCAGAAAAAGGAAAGCTCACATTCTCACCTCTAAGGGAATGGTGATGATTATAGCGTGAAACTACGGAGTACCTGTCATTCAGGCTTGCTTAAGGTCCTCTGCGAATACCGAGTCAGATAGGTTTAGAGTACTTGGAATTATCGTCTGTGGAGATCAAACCCGTAATTCCGATTAGTGATAGTGTTTAATGCTGAAAAGATCAATATATCAAAATGATTCCATTGGGAAGTACATCCAAGAACGGAAAGTTGTTAATACTTTCATGTATTATATTTATCGAAAAAGCAATAGTGTCACGGATCGAAACATTGAACTCTTCAAGTCTTCGATATGTTGTGCAGAATCTTGAAGCAGTTTGGAATTTAAAAAACAAAGTCACCCATCAGCGTCGGACCATAGACCTAGGATGCAAAACTCTAGCTGAAAGTACTGATATAATTATGTAATTGATAATAGTTGCAGAAAGTTCAAAAAATCAAGACAACATCTGTAGGAAATTTCCGGCACTGGGATTAAACTCCACGTCCTCGGAAGCGATGCTGATATGTGGGAGGTATCTGTGCAGAGGTCGAGAAGTGTAGAAACAGCGGAAAATACGCAACACATCACGCTCACTGAGCCCTGAACCACGTATCTCTTATTCGCCAAATTTCCATAGGCGGGAACAATCTGCCCTTTTAACTTCGTGTAAATGCTCTAACTTCGAATTTTCCAGCCTCCAACAAGTCTAGAATTTCTCATCATCTTTTACATAGTGGAAGTTGACTCTTTTGATTTTCGCAGGGGAGAATGAGTTTTTTTTCCCGTGGCGTAATTTGCACGTTCGTATTTACCGCCCGGCTGAAATTTGAATTCTCTGCAAGAGGGACGGGCTAGAAGGTGATTCAAGTTACATGTGAATTTTATTATGTCCTTGTTTTATAGCATCGTTAGAACCATCGTTAAACAACTACCAAAGTGAACTGAGACTATTTTCAGATGACAATGAAACGTTGTATCTATCCAGGCTAGTGGAAAATATGTTCAGGCTATTATCACAGTTATTCTAAGCCTCCTTCGAGAGAATGTATTCGGGGTAACTCTACAAAATGATGACAATCTGTGTGAAAAAGCTTAATCCTTTTGCTGCACAGCACAAGTCCCGTGCGCACGCTTTCCTGACACTTTTGTTGTTTTCTCTTTGAACGATAGTAGCAGAACCAAACAGTCTTAACCGCTGATTCTAAAGTAATTACTTTCTTTCTTGCATCTCAACTGACCATGAAATAAAGGTATTTTTACTCAACGTGATCTCTAAAGAACAATCTCCGAATCGTTTTCAACTCATTTCACCGATTCAGAAAAACTGTAAACAAATACTCAAATAATGTGCGCTGAAAATTATGCCAAATACGTTTTGGACGCAAAATGTGATGCTACTGGAGTGTTTCATGGAGCCCGTAACTTGAACAATTTCCGATGTTTAATATCAGAAATTTTCTAAAAGTGCTGTACTCAAAAATAGCGGCGTGAAAAACAGGTAAGGTGAAGGATGACAGCTTTTTTGAAGACAGCTGTAACCCGCACTGGCCAGTTGGTTTGGAACTTTTATGGGCACTTCTCTATCATTTCGTCACATTCATGGCATCATACGAAGTGGTTATTACATTTACTTGCTCTTCACAGTCGATCTCTTATTGACATTTGGAAGTTAAACAATTGTACGACACTGCAGCCTAGGGATGATTAAAACATCAGTGCAACAAAGAGGCTTAAGGAATTTCGTTCTGCAGTATGAAAAGTGATTGAACTATATTGATGAGTATGGAGAAAAATAGGGTGGAAATCTCATGTCTCAAAAGGAGTAATGAGATGTATCGCATTACTAAGCAACTATCAGTCGTAGAGGATTAGTGGACGGTCATAAAGACTGATCTTATGTTCTGACCAACTGAGTGGCAGTGGGTGGACAGTTTACTACATACTTGTTACTGCTCTGTCACCTACTTGCAGAAAGCAACCAGCGAAGATAATTCCAGCAGCAGGAGTTACTACAGAAGCAAATTTATGTAGATTCAATTAAATCCTGCTTTGTCCGCAGCTCGTGGTCGTGCGGTAGCGTTCTCGCTTCCCACGCCCGGGTTCCCGGGTTCGATTCCCGGCGGGGTCAGGGATTTTCTATGCCTCGTGATGACTGGGTGTTGTGTGATGTCCTTAGGTTAGTTAGGTTTAAGTAGTTCTAAGTTCTAGGGGACTGATGACCATAGATGTTAAGTCCCATAGTGCTCAGAGCCATTTGAACCATTTTGAAATCCTGCTTTGAAGGCTATCAGCAGTCAAGAAATCCACACATCGACTGGGTGAGCGTAGGTCTCATAATAAATATTTGAGCTACTTTTTCTGTCTTCTTTCCTACCTAATCGACGGACTATCTAGTAATGAAAGAACTGAGGATCACACGCACGTAGACACACAAAGACACATACACATACATACATCAGAATGCGCTGACTCCGAACCACAGCGCAACTTATCAATATAAAACATGGTGGTCAGAAACAGTTTGAAAGGCTTGTGATTGTTTTGCAGAGTATGTTGTCCTGGAAATAACTTAAGAAAATAACTCGATACGTTGCGCCGTTTCCGAGTTAATTAGCATTTAAGCTAGCCAGTCAGGCCTCCGCGCGCATATATGCAACCGAATTGCCACAGACGCTGTCGTCAGACATGGCCAAATGTGATCTTCGTTTGGTTTACTAAAGCCAAACAAGAGAGCGATACATAAATTGGACTTAAGAAGGAGGTAAGCATCGATCCAGGGCCCAAGGCCGAGCAATCTCGGGCGTTATCATTTACGCCATGACAACAACTGGCACTAATTTTGTCTGATGTATCGTTTGAATTTGGGCGTACAACAGCGTGAGTGACTAATTTCAGTGCTAATTAACTCGGAAACAGCTCAACGTGTCGAATTTTTTCTGAACAATTATTTCTTAGCACAATCTACTCTGTAACACCCTTACAAGCTTTTCAGACTGTTTCTGATTACCCTGTATGTACATAGGTGAACAAAACTTTAGGATGAAAGCTATTTTCGTATGATGAGTCACTGCCAACTAACATAGCCCAATGAAATTTGGACCACACATATAAGAAAGGACTGCTGCTGTGTAGTACAGAAGGTAACTGAAAGAAATACTAAGTGCGAAGAATAGAAATGATGCTTTTATTCAGACATTACAGAAGGTAACTGAAACAAACACTAAGTGAGAAGAATAGAAATGTTTCTCTTATTCAGACATTAACTACACTGAAGTTACACTGAATTCACACTATCGGTGCGAGAGGGTAAGTGTAGCAGCATTCTCGCTTACCTCATCTGCCTCACCAAGCAACAATCTGAGAATATTGGACAACTGAGATAATGAGAGACACAGATAAAACACTGACCATTGTCTTTAACCATAGATAATAGTAGTTCATTCTAACCAGTGAGGTCAGTACTATTGAGCTCACTGTTTCCAGAAACTCTTGCCGTCATGGCTGGCGGGAGTAGCTGCTTCGATAGAAGTCGTATGGCCGTGTGATGACTTTGTAATGACCCACCCCCCTTCCTTCTTCCATCTATTGTCCACATTAAACAATGCCCAGCCCAAGTAATTAATAATCAAAGTCTTTTATGAAGATTTGAGAGGAGCGAAGATTACAACAAACTTTCAAGTTTACTTAGCTTGTAAATGAAGGTTGAGAGCTTCCTTCCCTTTATCCGATTCTAGTATCTTCCAGTTCCCTTAAGTTCATTTCAACACAGATATTTCTTTGCGTAGCCTTAGATGAGTACTTGTGGTATTTAGATATACACTCTGTGATGAAAAGTAGCCGGCCGAAGTGGCCGTGCGGTTAAAGGCGCTGCAGTCTGGAACCGCAAGACCGCTACGGTCGCAGGTTCGAATCCTGCCTCGGGCATGAATGTTTGTTATGTCCTTAGGTTAGTTAGTTTTAACTAGTTCTAAGTTCTAGGGGACTAATGACCTCAGCAGTTGAGTCCCATAGTGCTCAGAGCCATTTGAACCATTTTGTGATGAAAAGTATCCGGATATCTGGCTGAAAATGACTTACAAGTTTGTGGGGCCCTCCATCGGTAATACTGCAATTCAACATGGTGTTGGCCTTGATGACAGCTTCCACTCTCGCAGGCATACGTTTGATCAGGTGCTGGAAGGTTTCTTTGGGTATGGCAGCCCATTCTTCACGGAGTGCAGCACTGGTGAGAGGTATCGATGTCGGTCGGTGAGGCCTGGCACACAGTAGGCGTCCCAAAACATCACAAAGGTGTTCTGTAGGATTCAGGTAACGACTCTGTGCAGGCCATTCCATAACAGAGACGCTATTGTCGTGTAACCACTCTGCCATAGGCCATGCGTTATGAACAGGTGCTCGACTGTGTTGAAAGATGCAGCCGCCATTCCCGATTTGCTCTTCAACTGTGGGAAGCGAGAAGGTGCTTAAAACATCAATGTAGGCCTATGCTGTGATAGTGCCACGCAAAACAACAAGGGGTGTAAGCCCCCTACACGAAAAACACGACAACATCACAACACCACCGCCTCCGAATTTTACTGTTGGCACTACACATGCTGACAGATGACGTTCACGGGACATTCACCGTACTCACACCCTGCCATCAAATGTTCAAATTTGTGTGAATTTCTGAGGGACCAAAATGCTGAAATCATCGGTACCTAGACTTACACACTACTTAAACAAACTTATGCTAAGAACGACCCACACACCCACGCCCGAGGGAGGACTCGAACCTGACATCGGATCGTCACATTGTGAAGCGTGAATCGTCACTCCACATAACGTTTTTCCACTGTTCAATCGCCCAATGTTTACGCTCCATACACCAAACGAGGGGTCGTTTGGCATTTACCGGCATGATGCGTGGCTTATGAGCAGCAGCTCCATCATGAAATGCAAGTTTTCTCATCTCCCGCCTAACTGTCATAGTACTTGCAGTGGATCCTGATGCAGTTTGGAATTCCTGTGTGATGGTCTGGATAGATGTCTGTCTATCACACATTACGACCCTTTTCAACTGTCCGCGGTGTCTGTCACTCAACAGACGAGGTAGGCCTGTGCGCTTTTTAGCTGCACTTGTCCCTCCACGTTTCCACTTCACTATCATATCGGAAAAAGTGGACCTAGGGATGTTTAGGAGTGTGGAAATCTCGCGTACAGACGTATGAGACAAGTGACACCCAATCTTTTGACCACGTTCGAAGTCCGCGGAGCGCCCCAGTCTGCTCTCTCACAATGCCTAATGACTAATGAGGTCGCAGATATAGAGTACCTGGCAGTAGGTGGCAGCACAATTAACATAATATGAAATACGTATGTTTTTGGGGGTGTCCGGATACTTTCGATCACATAGTGTATTTAAAATACTGTTGGATCTTTGACTTCCAGTCCAGAGAAACTAGCTCGCATCTCTACATTTCGAAGACTCTGTAACGGAATCAATATACCTTGGTGTCCAAAATTAAAGCAACAATCCACTATTTCCCCGTCCTGTGTATAATTCACCATATAATTACATAAACTGTCAACAGGTGTTCGAACGATCGTGATCTGCACGGAAGATGGCATTCTGGTCAACGAGCAACCACGCCAACGATGACGTCGGGGCATCTATCAAGTGCGGTAGTTTTTATCAGGTAGTCTCACAATACGTTTACCAGGCTCTTTGTGGTGGAGGACCTTGGGAAGAATGGAAGCAGGACAGTCGCAAAATGATGTGGCCCCATGGCTTGATGTGAATCGTTCTGTGAATTTTCAGATGTTTTGACAGTTTATAGAGACCGAAACTGAATCCCGAATACCAGGGCGGGGCCGACCACGTCTGAGCTCAGTAACAGAGGACCCTTATTTGGATGTAAGGGCATGGCAGTACCGCATTGGTAGTGCTCGGCAACTGGCATTTGACCTCGCAGCATCCACTGGACGTGTTATATAGAGGCAAACGGTGTACTGAAGGCTTCAGCGTTGTGCTCTTTCCTGTAGTAGACCTGCTGTACGCGTACCTCTGATGCGTCTTCACAGAAGGGAACGTCAAGAGTGCAGCCGTCAACATGCCACATGGACGGATTAGCAGTGGGCCAATGTTGTTTTAGCATATGAGTCTCGATTTGGTTTCGACAATGAGTCACGACGGATGCGCATCTGGAAGGAACGTGAAACGCAATTTCGGGCTCCAGACGCTGTGGAAAAACACCAATATTGAGGAGGGTCGCTAATGGTTGGGCAGGGATTATGTTGACCACTCGAACACCTCTTCATGAAATTGTACGGGTGAATCAGCAAGTTTGAACTACTGTCAGGTATCGCGACGAGATCTTGGCCACACTGGACTCGCATTCGGGAGGACGACGGTTCAATCCCGTGTCCGGCCGTCCTGGTTTAGGTTTTCCGTGATTTCCCTAAATCGTTTCAGGCAAATGCCGGGATGGTTCCTTGGAAAGGGCACGGCCGATTTCCTTCCCAATCCTTCCCTAACCCGAGCTTGCGCTCCGTCTCTAATGACCTCGTTGTCGACGGGACGTTAAACACTAACCACCACCATCTTGGGACCTCATGTGAGCTTGTTACGAGGTACTGTGGGCCAAGACTTCGTACTGAAGGGCAATAATGCTCGAGCTAATACAGCAGGCGTGGTTGATGTTTTCTTGCTCTCCCAATTTGAATCCCATAGAGGACGTCTGGGATGCACTAGGGACACGGGTTGCATCACGTCACCATCCACCAGCCACTCTCTAAGACTTGCGAGCGGCGCTACAAGAATAATGGGAGTTATTGCCGCAACATGAGATTGACGACATCATTCGCAGTATGTCCCGTCGTTTGTCAGGCCTGTATTGCTGCCAGAGGTGGTCACATCCCGTTCTGAGCGCATAACTAGTTGTCAGAATGTGTGTGTAAATCTGTAAAGTTAGAAAAACGAAGAACGTTTTGTCTACCGTTATGCATGTTGCAGTTGTTTACGTTCTGTAATTTTTATATAGTTTCTGCTTCACTGTCACCTGTTTATACTCCTTTGTGGCAAAATAACCGTAACCTTGCTAAATTTCGTTGTGTTGCTTTTATTTTGGACACTAGTGTATGTTCTTAAATTTGTCAGAAAAGCTCACTTCAACGACTTCACACTGGATTAATTCTGTTTCAGGGAGAATGCCTACATCTACACCGTTGTGCCACAACGATCGCTTTGGCGTAGAGTTCACTGTGTAGTTATTTTTCATGAATGTAAAAAGTTTCAGCTTCACTAAATTTTTGCTACTTTACTTTCCTGAATTACATATCCACTAGTCGGGTGCTATAAACATAAAAGAAATACCTCGTAGGCGCTTGGTGCTACATTTTTCTTTGCATTGGCCCTCAGCCCTCGGATGAAAACGCAATTACGCTTGTGCCGCTCCTTCGTGTAGTGGCAGCCCAGACGATATGCTGTAGGTAGCGTTAAACGAGTTAGCGTTCATTGCAGCCGTATTGTTTCCCTGCTGCTCTAATTCGACGAAATATAGCAGTATCAGAGTACCTAATACTTGCTCCTGCCTCACAGGAACAGGTTTAATGAACTGTCTGACAAAAAAATGAAGCACTCAGAAGGGGACGGGGACCTGAAATGAAACTTGACTTGTTGAGAGGTTACATGATGTCATTTCAGTTGCAATATGGAGTCAAATTTACAGAGAATTTGGCAGCATGAACGCACTTACCAGGATGTATGCACTGATTCGGTTGGGAAGGGTGTCATAAAGCCATTGTATCCTCATGTAAAGCAAGCTGGCTTCACAACTGTAACTGATAATTGATACCCCAGATAGTGGCACTGGGTTGGAGTTGAAGTCCTAGCTGGTCCTACATATTTTAAGGTGACACGCTAATTTTTACCACCTAAAGTGTTAGCTGCATCGGTCGATTCTACTCCTTAAGCAGATTCGCCGGCCGGAGTGGCCGAGCGGTTCTGGGCGCTACAGTCTGGTACCGCGCGACCGTTACGGTCGCAGGTTCGAATCCTGCCTCGGGCATGGATGTATGTGATGTCCTTGGGTTAGTTAGGTTTAAGTAGTTCTAAGTTCTAGGGGACTGATGACCTCAGAAGTTAAGTCCCACAGTGCTCAGAGCCATTTGAACCATTTGAAGCCGACTCGTTTGATACGTAAGAAGACATATTTTGAACGTCATTTGGTAATTTGTGTAGTACTAAGTGTAATAAGAACATGCGTGGCTTGGATGTACATAATACTAAGCCAGCACAGTTTTGTCAGGTCAACAGGAACGCTGCCCAGCTTATCACTGCATTCTGCAAAAGATAAACGACCTATTGCTCAGTCGGTAAATGTTGACGTCACAAGCGTGTTTTCTCTTCAGGTCTGCATTAGATTGGAGAAATTATTTGCTTTCCCTCGCGTCCATGTCAGTCAGGTAATTCACATGTGACATTGAGGTCTAAATATGAGGATGTGATTTGGCAGATCGGAATTATTGGCCAGCTAGAGTAGTTTAGTTTGTATTGTCATTGTATGCAATTTTTATAGCAATTTGACTTAAGATACTTTTAGTAGATTTTCGATATTAACTTACGAGTGACGAGTGTGGCAGATATGATACGCGAGTTCGGATGGAAGTCATTAAAGCAAAGACGTTTTTCGTCGCGGCAAGATCTATTTACGAAGTTTCAGTCACCAACTTTCTCTTCCGAATGCGAAAATATTTTGTTGAGCCCAACCTATATAGGTAGGAATGATCATCAAAATAAAATAAGAGAAATCAGAGCTCGAACAGAAAGGTTAGGATGTTCGTTTTTCCCGCGCGCTGTTCGGGAGTGGAACGGTAGAGAGATAGTATGATTGTGGTTCGATGAACCCTCTGCCAAGCACTTAAATGTGAATTGCAGAGTAGACATGTAGATGTAATCAGTATTTTCCTCGTGTTTATTCGTCTGCGGGATCTTCCTAGTCTGTATAGGATTTTCCTTAAATTAACATTTCCGCATCCTGAAACCAAATGTGTATGGTGATTCATGTAATAAATTTTTTTGGTACAGGTAATGGGCTGTAGTTTGTCCTAAAGTAGAGTTTTCCCACCCTACTCACTGACATATTTTAGGTACACCAACGGCAGCTATTCTTCAGACGTCTAATAATCTGCATGGCTAGCAGGGCCTTGGTTCATCTGCTTAAGATTTAACTTTCCTTTTCAGAGCATTACTTGTGTGCTAAGTGGTGCGGCAGATCACAACAGACTAGCACTGGCTGGTTAGGACATGTTCCACTCGGTGGAGATCTTTGGTAGTACCTCAGCATCAGATAGACGTCCGCCCCCCGGTAGCTGAGTGGTCAGCGCGACAGAATGTCAATCCTAAGGGCCAGGTTCGATTCCAGGCTGGGTCGGAGATTTTCTCCTCTCAGGGACTGCGTGTTGTGTTGTCCTCTTAATCATCATTTCACCGCCATCGAAGCGCAAGCCGCTGAAGTGGCGTCAAATCGGAAGACTTGCACCCGACGCACGATCTACCCGACGGGAGGCCCTTGTCACATGACATTTACATTTACATCAGAGAGACACTTAATACAGATATTTGCCATGTTTGGAGGAGCATTGCTCTGTTGGAAAAAGGTACCAGAATACTGTCACATGAGAGACAGCACATCAGGATGCAGGATATCTGTGGCATATTGTTGTGCCACCTCAGTCACTACCAGCCGTGTCCTTAAGGCACACCCGGTCACCAACCGCAAGATGAAGCCAGAAATAACAGCGTTGTGCCTCTCCAAAACATAGGAATTGCGAGATCCCTCCCCAGGTCGCCGCCATGCTCAGAGAAGGTGGTCACTCTGGGTAGTGCAGAATTGCAATTCATCGCTGAACACACTGCGACTCCATTCATCAGCAGTCCATGCTTCCCGACCGTGGTAACACTCAAAATGCATCCATTTGTGTTATTATGTTAAAGGCAGCCTACGCTTTGAACCATGGTTCACTAATCCGGCTGCTTCCAGTCTCCAGTTAACAGTGTGAGATGACACAGTATGTGGCAAGCAGCCTTTTACTTGTTCTCAGATGACAGGCACAGATGTAAAGGGGTTACGGTGGGCTTGGTGCACCATACGTCGGTCCTCCCTTGTGGTGAGTAGATTGGGTCTTGGACGTCGAGTACGCATGACCCCACGTTCCCACGCTGTCCAACATCCGGCCACCGTTACTTCCGAACCCCCACACAAATACGGATATTGCGCGATTCTACCAGGCGGCCAAATGGAGGTGCGCGATAAATCCCCATTCAAACACCATCTGAAACAATTACCCTATGCGGCCCCTCCCTTTATGAGTATATGATCCTTTCGTATCTTTATACTCAAAGGATCAACGAGTGGTTTTACAATGAGATGTGCAAGGATATAGAAAGTTTGTCTGAGCTAATAACACTCCTGGCTGCACTTTATTCTTTTCTTTATAACTTGTTTTTCCTTTGTGGGGTAGCTTCAGATTACCTACAGGGATAACAACGGAAACAAATCTTAGGGTATGGTCCTAGCTTGCACGATTCTTTAACAGAATGTTAAAAACGATAAAACTGTTCTGTGATAGTCTGAGGCACCCATCGAATCAGATTCAAATGGTTCAAATGGCTCTGAGCACTATGGGACTCAACTGCTGAGGTCATTAGTCCCCTAGAACTTAGAACTAGTTAAACCTAACTAACCTAAGAACATCACAAACATCCATGCCCGAGGCAGGATTCGAACCTGCGACCGTAGCGGTCTTGCGGTTCCAGACTGCAGCGCCTTTAACCGCACGGCCACTTCGGCCGGCATCGAATCAGATGTACCCGCGAACATTTTTTCTTTTACATTTTAAAAACTATAAAAAGGCTCTGTGCTAGATTGAAGCAGAGACCTAGTGAAAGACAACTAATAAAATTTCATCTAATCACAGGATAGAATGCTAAAGAATTAATCTTATGAATCAAGCTTCTTGTCTTTACAAGCACAACGTAACTTTTAGAGATCATCAGACGTGGGTAGTTGATGTCGGCAAATGTAGAGTGCTGCTTTACTTGACCTTTTTCGGTTCAAAAAATGGTTCAAATGGTTCTGAGCACTATGGGACTTAACATCTGAGGTCATCAGTCCCCTAGAACTTAGAACTACTTAAACCTAACTGACCTAAGGACACCACACACGTCCATGCCCGAAGCAGGATTCGAGCTTGCGACCGTAGCAGTCGCGCGGTTCCGGACTGTAGCGCCTAGAACCGCGAGACCACCTTTCGGTTCACAAACGCTCACTAAATCTCGTTCTTAATATTCCTCCAGTTTGACAAATATAGAATTTGTGGCAGACATTTCATTCCAAATCGTCAACCCCAGAGGAAACATACCAATATTTAGCATACCGCTCGTTAATGAAGTAGGAGTTCTGAACCTTATTATGAGCCAAAAAAGCTACACGGACGTTGAGATTTAGAATCGTGCCAACTAGGAATATACCCTAATGTTTGCTTAGTTTGTTATTCCTATAGATAATTTGAAGACGCCCGACGAAGCCGAAACACTTTGTTAATAAAAGCATAAATTACAACCAAGACGGTTTTTAATTCAAATATTCTACATACGGCTGCTGTACCAGATGGTTCAATTGTGTGGAAGACATTTTAAGAGAATGTTACCTTGCCTTCTTACAAATTACTATTTCCGACGATCCGACGTTACGTAAAGTGGTAACGAAATTTGGGAAGACTGGATCTGTGCTTATTAACAAACGTGTAGAAAGCTAACTGTTTTAACGGAGAATGAAATGGACGAGTGAGGAGCAGTCTTGGAAAGGAGAACGATCAATACTGTTGCACCATTTAGCATCGACAGTGGATTGCCGGCAGCATCTGCTCACAGGGCTGTCCACAAACTGAAACTGAAAGCTTCCACAGTAACGACACTGCATCTGGCGAGCAGTACTGGCACTGTTGATCAACCTCAGTACCGCTGCTGGTTGACAGCTCTGTTCATGTCCCGTAAGTATCTCCTAAAACAACCTCTTTCTCTTGACGAAGCCTGAGTGAATTTATCGGGGTACGTAAATTTGCAGAGGACTTTCACCTTTGAAAATTTTCATAAGTTACAACAAGAGCTTCTGTGTTATATTAAAAGAGACGTGGAGTGCAGTTAGCCCACCACGAAGTACCGGAACGATCCTTCTCCACTGAACCATAACATCTGACAGATCTGTGGTATGCAGAACTTAAGGACGAAAGCTACTTTCTCATGATGTGTGACGGCCAGGCAACATAGCTCTATGAAACTCGGACCATACATTCAAAAGACAGCTATAGTGTGGGAGCTGAAAGAAATACGTTATGACTCGAGCAGAAATGACGCTTATATTCAAGCAGAATAATTATCCTGGAGTCACCGCGGTTTGTGATGGTACCCTACACAAGGCGAGACATTGTTCGTAATAGGGAGTGTAAGCACCACGGACGGCAATCCCTGCTGTGCAACGTGCCCCCAATTGGCCATATCGTTGGTAAGGAGTTGTTCCTCCACGAGCGTGGTTGACAACTGCTGGGTAGTCTAACATTTTAAAGAGCATAGCTGCAATACATTTCAATGCATCCCACACGTGCTCGGTGGGATTTAAGTAGAAGGTACGGGAAGGCCAATCAATTCGCTGAATATTCTTTCGTTCCAAGAACTCCTCCACTTGTGCTGTTCAATGCGGTCGCGCATTGTTATCCACGAAAATAAAGCCAGGGCGAAGTGCACCGCGAAAAAACGCACACTGGGGAAGAACACAGTGTCACAATATCGCTCACTGGTTCATACATCGTGTTCAAACATTTGGAAATTAGTACACATATACAACAATTTACCTCCCCGCACCTGCAGCACCAAAATGGTCTTTTCGACGCTGTTCCAGGGTGCAGTACGTGTTCTTGCCTCTCACCATTTGAGGGTACTTCCAGGATCACTACTCAGACTGAACCTGTCCTCAGCTGAGAATTGCTCTAGGTTCAATTCTTCGTTGGTCCTGTCTGGATGCTTCTTGTTAAATCTGGTTGCAATTGCAAGCGCTGATTGTCGTGGGTCCCTTCTCGCCTGTTGCAGAATATAGCTGTTGCCTGTTGTTGTTGTCCGTGGGCGACCACCTCTTTTTCTTCAGGCAGCAGTGTCTGCAGTTCAGAACGCTCTCCATACGCAACAGACAATGATGGGAACAACACCGAAGGCCTGGGTTGCACTCGTTACGTTCCGTCCTTTTTCCAGTTTTTGATAATTCTCACACTTGTGAAGTCATCCAGATGTTCTCTCCGGGCCATTTTTTAAAGAGAACACTGTAACAGTGCACCTAACTGCTCTCTGATTGACACACACTGGGGGTTATAAGGGAAACATATTTATTTTGTACGTATTTGCACTCTTTAGGTCTAATTATTATTTCATGCTAAGGGCCCATCTTTGTCCCCTTTCAATATATTTCTTTTCTAGTCCCCATGGGAGTTTTTAATAATTATTAATAATGTTGTATATAAACCAGCTTTTCTTAGATTATTTTGTATTTTTGACATTACTGATATTTCAGTACACTTATTTTTCAAATAAATTTAATTTAGTAATTCTTATAGCATTTACTCTAATTTTATTATTTTGTATACGAGGGTTGCCCAGAAAGCAAGTTCCGATCGGTCCCGAAATGGACACCACAGTGAAAACCCGATGAAGATTTGCACAAATATGTTGGGTAGCGTCTCTAGTATGACCGATGATCGCATCAAGACGCTCTTTTCAGTTGTGAGTGCACTGTGAGAGTAAAGGTGCCTAGAACAACAATGTCTCTCGCTAAGTAGGAGGGCTCGCTGAGAGGCTTCACCTTAATGAATGCCACCCACCTAACGCAACTGCCACGCACTTCCTTCTTCAGGCAATTCTCAGCTGTACTCTGCGGGGGTGGGAGGGGGGGGGGGCAGTGAAGACGCTACTGCAGTGTTTTCGATGGGAAGTGTTCGGTCACCTACAACACAGTCCTAATTGGCTCGTCCTGAATATCATCTCTGCTCACATGAAACACTGGATACAAAGACAACACTTGGGGGCAGGATTCGCGCTATAGACCAGCATAGAGAGCCATCGGAAAGCACAGGCTATGACGATGGTGTTGGAAATTTGGTATAACCCTCTAAAAAATGTCTAAGTCGGAGCGGCGACTATGTAGAGAAGTATCTGGAAAGTGTACCTAACTCTCGCAAATAAAATGTTTCTGGTTTTCACTGTGGTTTCCATTTATCGACTGATCGGAATTTACTTTCTGGCCGACCCTAGTACAATAGTTCTGTTGCTGTATCACCTACACTGCGCTTCTATTATCGTTAGGCCGGCCGAAGTGGCCGTGCGGTTAAAGGCGCTGCAGTCTGGAACCGCAAGACCGCTACGGTCGCAGGTTCGAATCCTGCCTCGGGCATGGATGTTTGTGATGTCCTTAGGTTAGTTAGGTTTAACTAGTTCTAAGTTCTAGGGGACTAATGACCTCAGAAGTTGAGTCCCATAGTGCTCAGAGCCATTTGAACCATTTATTATCGTTAATTGCCGGTTCATGTATCGGCTCCTAGCCGTAGCTTTGAAAACACGACTTTCGCGCCCTCTGTCGACCCATTTCACTACGTCTCAGTTTCCCTCTCTCGGAGCGTTGCCTAGCGTCAGTTATCCTCAACATTACTCGGTGATACGACGTTCGTGATGCAGACTTAGCCATGATCACTACGTGTGGCTCCTTGCTCTTTTCACCGGTTCTGCAGCAGTTGTGAGCCGTCATTCCTTCACTTTAATGTAAGTTAGTTTATCCATAGTTTTTCGTATTTCTTCCAGTATACCCTGCTTTAAGTCTATAAACGCAACTTAGGGTGTTCATTTACGCAGCCTGCAACTACTAATTCTTGGTTTTCTTCTGTTTCTGTGTTACTTACCATCCATTTTAACTGACAATTCTAACGGCAGTTGCCATCCGATCAAATGAAAACCGTACCGTTTGATTGGTCTATTGTTAATTGAAATTTTTCACATGAAGAAGTGATTACAATATCGCGAAACCACCCGTGCGTGATTTTGGAATAAAAAATTAACAACATCTAATGTGATTTTCAGAAGTTTTGTAGCAGATTTTAGCAATGTTTTTAAAGAAACTTCTTACCAAGGTTTATTTGTACTTAATGAAGAACCATGTCTGGCATCACCACAAACCGCAGATCTACGGTAGACAATTTACGAGGTAGCACCTGGTGCTTTGTGTTGGAGAGTAATACTCCAGTAAGATGAAGTACGAAGCCTGTTGAACAGTAAACGAGGCGATGGACAGTACTTGCATAGGTTTCCTGTGCTGATAGCGAAAGGCAGAAAATGAGTAAACAAAGAAAAAGTTGACAGCAGGTACAACGTCAGCATTCGCCGTCCTAACCTATGAGGTGCATGGAAGAGACGTTAACAGAAGATTCAAAGATGTCGGTATGTAGAAACACGCATTAATAAGAAGAACACAGAAATACACAATACCAGATAAGGAAATTACGCCCAAATAAAAATTACGCCCAAATAACTCACAGACATACGTTGCACCTGTAGCTGCGATCCGTCTTTTACATTCTGTGTACTGAGAAATCAGGCAGTGGAACGGTTGTGTGGCTCGTATATTTAGAAACTGCGTATTTACAGATTTAACCAAGCAAATAACAAGAAAGGAAGAGGGAGGGTCTGGAATACGGAAGAAGACGACATAATTATCAATCTTGATAGAGTCTGCCCCCGGTAGCTGAGTGGCCAGCGTGACAGAATTTCAGTCCTAAGGACCTGAGCTCGATTCCCTGCTGGGTCGGAGATTTTCTCCGCTTAGGGTGTTGTGTTGTCCTAATCATCATCATATCATCCCCATCGACACGAAAGTCATCGAAGTGGTGTCAAATCTTAGGACTTGTACCCGGCGAACGGTCTACCCGACGGGAAGCTCTAGTCACACTACATTTACATTTTTTATCTTGATAGAGAACAGAAGTGTACAAATTGAATTACAAATAGAGAAAATCTGATGTTAGATGCAATCCTAATGTACGTGTGAGTCAGTGAGACGAGAAATTATTTTTAATTGTTATATCTATAACGAAATACATACTCTAAAAATAAATGTTCTGAAAAGGTAGCTTCATTGCGAATTGTCGGATATTATCACAGGAACACAGTAGTTTACTGAAATGGGATTTGGGAGCGAAGTAGTGGACTTCAGCTGCGTAATTAAAAGGTTATCTCCAAAACATGAAAGTATTAGGAAAGCTACTAATAAGTATTTAACGTCTAAAATCCTATAGTTTTCATAAAATCTGCAGATATACTAACTATATATACGACTTTTACTGAAATTGTTACTGTTCGCAACATAACATATATGAGCGATGGTGACAAGAGCTGAAATCGTACGATACACAAAAAAGCAGCAGGAACGTGTTGTGGGCTTGTTAGTGCTTATGCGCCCAGCTCTTAGCATATTAAGAAATAATTTCAAAGGCACCCAATTCAAAGTTCGGAGCCCTTTTTCAGGAAGAGGTTGCCTGGAAAGATATCAACACTAAACTTTAAGAGTCGGCAAGAAGGTGAATACCTTCTCTGCCCAACGTTCTCTTTAATCCTTTCCTCGCATCAAAATCCGATTCTCTACCCTTGTCTCGTAGTTAAGTACAATGAGACAGAAAGGACAACAGATATATGCATTCACAAAAATTGTGTTCCTCTGAACGAGAAGAATTTTGCGTTGGAATGTAAAAAAATTCAAGAGATTCAGTTGACGGTATCGCGTCCACAGAGTATTGAATATATTCTATGCTGAATACTATTCATTATCATTAGCTACATGTGACGTACTGATGGAAATTTTAGTAGAAGGAATATTGTGAAGTTTTAGAATTTGATGCTGCGTTGATGGTGTCAACTTCTGAGTATTTGGAATGTAATTACAATAACGCAGTATTAGGAAATCATGCAACGGCGAACAAGATAGTTAACCAGGTAAAGCAAACGGAATGTATTAGAAACAAACTGCAATGTGCCATTTCTCTTTTCCTATTACTATACATTTCAAGATAGACGTCTTATAGTCTCAGGAACTACATGAAATACTGTGGTTACATTTTTTTGTGTTAGTTTCATAACACTACAATTTAACAAAAATTATTTAACGAAAATATTAAAGAAATCTTCACTAAAGTTGTCTTTAGATTTGCAAATACGTAGAGCAGCATTATTTTTCAAAATGGAAAAAGCAAGTAAACTGCATAATTTTCAGTTAATTGTCTTGATCACAAAGTTTTTTTGAACAAAATTGTGGTTTCGGTCATGCAACAGCCATCTTCAAAATCTACAACAAAAGTAAAACAAAATACATTACTAGTTATTACATTCAGAGATTAAAAACATGTGACAGTAGTTACAACAAAGACACGATGCCCCTCTCAGTCTTCTGGACTGCAACAAGCCATTAGATGTAAATATTGGCGACAATCATAGAAAATTTCTGAAGTCAAGCATTTACAAAATTACATCTAACAATTTCAGTTACTTTTATATTAGTTAGGAGGACGTACCTTCGAAAAAAGATTTAAGGAGTACACACGTACTTGCTACAAAACAGCTCTTGGTGACCATTGCAAATATCAAAAACACAGAACAAAGGCTCAGCACCCAAGTTGATTATTTAGCACACCGCTCCCAGAAGTAAGTGCCTCAACATCTTGGAGTAATTAGAAATTTTTGGTAGTATGAGACCGCATCTTGATTGTATTATTAAGCAGCAAAGTGTCTTCCAAAAAAACTTTTACTTTGAAATTTTTGAAGAACTTGTTTCATAATATTTGAGTTCCTAGTGATAAGTGTTATCGTGTACCATCGGGGGCTTACAGAGAGCAACAATGCCTTCATCAACTACAGGTCTTCGTGGACACACGATAGTGTTTCGCATCTTCCAGGAGAGCAACAATGCCTTCATCAACTACAGGTCTTCGTGTACGCACGGCAATGTTCCGCATCTTCCAGGAAAGTCCGCTACCTCGAACAGCACGGCAAGAACTTTATCCAAGAAAAAAGCAACATGGAACAGCGAGTAATTTGCGTCATCTAGAGACGATCGGTGCACTTCACTCCCTTCCACTATAAATTATGCAGCCTGTCATTTTCTTTAAAGAAATACTGTTGTAGTTTGTTTCTTCTCATTACTTTATGTCCTTAGCTGTTTCATTTTCATTTTTATTACTTACTGTTATAAACAGAATATGAGAAGGGGACAATATGCACGTTCTCGAATTTTTATCTGTCTTCTACTTTTATAAGACTAATTTTAGAGCCATTTCAATATTTTCGATTTTAGAACGATTTTTGCAATCAATTTTAGTTTTTAAACGGTACAGTAAATTATGACCAGCTTCAATCTGTTAGAAAATCAATACATTTCTTTTTTCAAATGATTAAGCGTTCCCAAAACTATCTTGCTTTCTGATATACAACCGAAAATATTTTAAAGATGCATACCTATACTTGAACTTTCCTTTAATTTCTTTGTACAATTATTCGTACCTGTGCATGCATCAGCGACCTCTGGGATCCTATATACAGGATGTTACAAAAAGGTACGGCCAAACTTTCAGGAAACATTCCTCACACACAAATAAAGAAAAGATGTTACGTGGACATGTGTCCGGAAACGCTTAATTTCCATGTTAGAGCTCATTTTAGTTTCGTCAGTATGTACTGTACTTCCTCGATTCACCGCCAGTTGGCTCAATTAAAGGAAGGTAATGTTGACTTCGGTGCTTGTGTTGACATGCGACTCATTGCTCTACAGTACTAGTATCAAGCACATCAGTACGTAGCATCAACAGGTTAGTGTTCATCACGAACGTGGTTTTGCAGTCAGTGCAATGTTTACAAATGCGGAGTTGGCAGATGCCCATTTGATGTATGGATTAGCACGGGGCAATAGCAGTGGCGCGGTACGTTTGTATCGAGACAGATTTCCTGAAAGCAGGTGTCCCGACAGGAAGACGTTCGAAGCAATTGATAGGCGTCTTAGGGAGCACGGAACATTCTAGTCTATGACTCGCGACTGGGGAAGACCTAGAACGACGAGGACACCTGAAATGGACGAGGCAATTCTTCGTGCAGTTGACGATAACCCTAATGTCAGAGTCAGAGAAGTTGCTGCTGTACAAGGTAACGTTGACCACGTCACTGTATGGAGAGTGCTACGGGAGAACCAGATGTTTCCGTACCATGTACAGCATGCGCAGGCACTATCAGCAGCTGATTGGCCTCCACGGGTACACTTCTGCGAATGGTTCATCTAACAATGTGTCAATCCTCATTTCAGTGCAAATGTTCTCTTTACGGATGAGGCTTCATTCCAACGCGATGAAATTGTAAATTTTCACAATCAACATGTGTGGGCTGACGAGAATCCGCACGAAATTGTGCAATCAAGTCATCAACAAAGATTTTCTGTGAACGTTTGGGCAGGCATTGTTGGTGATGTCTTGATTGGGCCCCATGTTCTTCCACCTACGCTCAATGGAGCACGTTATTATGATTTCATACGGGATACTCTACCTGTGCTGCTAGAACATGTGCCTTTACAAGTACGACACAACATGTGGTTCATGCACGATGGAGCTCCGGCACATTTCAGTCGAAGTGTTCGTACGCTTCTCAACAACAGATTCGGTGACCGATGGATTGGTAGAGGCGGACCAATTCCATGGCCTCCACGCTCTCCTGACCTCAACCCTCTTGACTTTCATTTATGGGGGCATTTGAAAGCTCTTGTCTACGCAACCCCGGTACCAAAAGTAGAGACTCTTCGTGCTCGTATTGTGGACGGCTGCGATACAATACCCCATTCTCCAGGGCTACATCAGCGCATCAGGGACTCCATGCGACGGAGGGTGGATGCATGTATCCTCGCTGACGGAGGACATTTTGAACATTTCCTGTAACAAAGTGTTTGAAGTCACGCTGGTACGTTCTGTCGCTGTGTGTTTCCATTCCTTGATTAATGTGATTTGAAGAGAAGTAATAAAATGAGCTCCAACATGGAAAGTAAGCGTTTCCGGACACATGTCCACATAACACATTTTCTTTCTTTGTATGTGAGGAATGTTTCCTGAAAGTTACCTTTTTGTAACACCCTGTATAGCTGGTTGAAGGTTGCATGGAGCTTCTCAGTCGTGTTGCTTTTACATCTTACGACTTATTACAGTCCAGAAGATTGAGAGGTATATCGAGTTTTTCTGTAACTACTGTCACTTGTTTTTAATCTCTTAATGTAGTAACTGGTAATGTACTTCCTTTTACTTTTAATGTAATTCTGAAGAAGTCTTCTGCGTAGCCGAAACCGGAAATTTTGTTAAAAAAAGATCTACGATCAATACAATGAAACAGAAATTATGTACATCACTATTCCTCTCCAGATTGTCATTAGATGCTCAGCTCTGCCCGAAAAACTGCGTTCTTGTTCTACTAATATTAGTTTATTTCGAAACGGTTTTCAGCTTATTGGGTCATCGTCAGTAAACAGCTGACTAGCATCCACAGAAGACTACTGTGGGGAAACTAAAGATTAAAATCGAAGATACTTGCAAAATAGTTTGATCTGCTTTTTAATATCCAGAACCAATCCATAAACTGAAATCCTCCGACACTCATGAAACTCAAGAAGAAGATTTACCTTAGAAACCAATAATCGTAGTGGAGAAGTTCCATGGCAGCAGGATTTTTGAAATGGTCTCTACAAAAAAAGGACTAAATTAAACTTTGAGGAAATCTGGAAAACGGAATAAATCCCAGTAGAATGTAAAGTAGCCTTGATACAGGTAAAACCAAGACATCAAGAACTGTGGAGGAATACCTTTGCTACCAACTGATTGTGAAACAGTTCCAAGAATTTACTAAAAAAGTTAGACATAAGCCTGGGCAGTCATTTAGGTGGCTAAAAGTGTGGTTCTAGGAAGGGCAGACCATGCTCTGAACAAGTCAAACATTCGCCAGAGATTACTGAGTTCAAAATATATTGTAGTGATGTTTGTTAATTACAAAAAGGGCTTCCGTTGACAGGCAAACTATAGATAAAATAATCCCAGAATTCAGTGTAAACGTAAATTAACAAATCTGATGCGTGAAACACTTGCAGACACAGTGTCTAAACTAAAATGTTTGGAAGAAATATCTCAGCTCTTAGAAATAAACAGAATAGTATTGCAAGGTGATGGTCTGTCACCACTTCTTTTTAATTGTGGGCCAAAAAAAATAGTGAGAATTTGGAATGAAAAACTGAATAATTATAAGATTTCACTAATAAGCTTCGTAAGAGAAAACAGAAATATTGGACTAAATTTTCTCGTATTTGCTGACAACTTTGTAGACTTCCGGAAAATGTGACATTTACTGTAATACAAATCAACATTTCATAAGAAATAGTGAGTTCAGACAGCTCAAGAATGTCTGCAGAGAAAACCAAATATTTTTGCGAACATTAAATACGGACCGAAGTTTCTGGGAACAGATATTGGCCAAACTGAGAAGGTTAAAAACTTGGGGATATAATCTAAGAAAATGGTTCGGACAAAGCTGCCATGGGATACAGAAAATGGGAAGGACATGTGGTATAACCAAAGAATTTTACAACAAAAAATGCCTATCTAATAATGCTAAAACAAGGCATTTCAGTACAGCAGCGAAGCCAGAATTTCTATATACAAGTGAATGTCTAGCATTAAACTATAATGTAAATAAATTAGAAATACCATAACGGTGAATCATTAGGAAACTATTAGGCTCATGAAAAGCTGTGGACGGTTGGAAAAGACGTAATACTGATAAACACAGAAACATATCAGAAGTGATGAGAAAAAGAGGACTGGTATTATTTGAACGTATATCGAATGCAAGCCGGTAGATTAAGCAATGTGGAATAAGTAGTCCACAACAATTTCGGTCCGTGAAGTAAATAAAGATTTAGAAAAATAAAATATGAAAGCTGAAGAAACAACTGACAGAGAGGTACTTGCGGAATGAGTACTGCATATAGGATTTCGAAGTGAAAGAGTGAAAAAGGTGGTATTAAGTGGTCAGATGATATGAAGAAAAATCATAGTGAAAAGATGAAAGAGTACTGGAAAAATGAAGGAAACAACGAACAAGGAGTTGAAATTGGCATATGGTCCTTTGACGACCCTAATAGGGAGAAACAAAAGGAGATACTTTCAACACATTTTTCGGCTGTGTCATTAGATGAGAAATGACAAACAGAGCATCCATCAGTCTTATTGTGAAACAAGTGCGTTAAAACAACATTAAATAACAATTTATAGTACATTTTTTTTTTTTTTTTTTGTTTGTGGTTTTAGGACGCAAAACTTCTATGGTCATTAGCGCCCAAATTTATAGTACAGGTAGTATCAAACATAGTGCATAGCCAAAACAAACAATATCAAAGTGCGCAAGCAGTATAATAGTTAAAGTTGTGAAGGAAAACAAAGTTACGTATACGACAGTTCTATTGTGGTACAAGTTCGGATATGAATGTGGTCACTATGACTGATTTATGGGAATGAGTGGCTGGTCGACTCGATCTTGTGAAGTTGATCATTCAGAACCAGTGGGGGGAGGGGGGGGGGGAGTGGGGGGGGGGGGGGGGGGTACGGGGTTGAGCTAAATGCTTGTTTAACTCAAGTGTTTCTTATAGGTTACGTTCTTCCCATTTATTGGCTAAATGCAGTACTTATGTGTGGACTTCATGTCTATGACCTTCATCAGGCAATGTTCAGCAAAACTGGTGTTCGAGTTATGTAACCTTCCAAGAAATAACGAGAGAAACCATACGCATGAAAAATACTATCTATTAAGTGCAGGGTGGTGCGCAAAAATCCTGCCCCTAGTGCAGACTGCTCGCCAATTATCCACGTATTGTTGCCCACCTCGAACAGATCCAACAATAAATAGATGAATGTGTAATAATTAGGTAATTAAGAAATAACAAACATGTTAATGTAAAGGTCTATATTTACTGAACTGGTCTTGTATTTTATATTGCATTACATAGGGTGCTTCATTGCACTTTTGCACGCGGCCTAACACGTTAATACACACTTTGCGGAACTCTGCCACACCAGCTCTCAAAATTTCACTACTAATATCATCCTTCAATTCCTCTAGCGTTGTTGGGTTATTTGCGTACACTTTTCCCTTTATAATGCGTTACAGAGAAAAGTCACAAGTGGTTAGGTCCAGCGAACCCGGCAGCCACAATCCTTTTCTAACCTTCCTTTTTCCAGTGAATCTTTCATGAATTCATGAGACTGACTCGCGTGAAGTGTGATAGGTCACTCCATCCACCAAAGGGGTGGGGGTGGGGGGGGGGGTCAAATGTGCGTACATTTTGTAAGTAGGCTGTTTGTTTTCTTATTGGCAACGTTACGTAGCGCTCTGTGTGGGGGTCGCTGGCTGTGCTGTGTGCAGTCTGCGGCTGGTTTGTATTGTTGTCTGCCATTGTAGTGTTGGGCAGCGGCAGCTGGATGTGAACAGCGCGTAGCGTTGCGCAGTTGGAGGTGAGCCGCCAGCAGTGGTGGATGTGGAGAGAGAAATGGCGGAGTTTTGAAATTTGTCATGAACTGCTATATATATTATGACTATTAAGGTAAATACATTGTTTGTTCTCTATTAAAATCTTTAATTTGCTAACTATGCCTATCAGTAGTTAGTGCCTTCCGTAGTTTGAATCTTTTATTTAGCTGGCAGTAGTGGCGCTCGCTGTACTGCAGTAGTTCGAGTAACGAAGATTTTTGTGAGGTAAGTGATTTGTGAAACGTATAGGTTAATGTTAGTCAGGGCCATTCTTTTGTAGGGATTTTTGAAAGTCAGATTGCGTTGCGCTAAAAAATATTGTGTATCAGTTTAAGCACAGTCATGTATAATTGTTCAAAAAGGGGACGTTTCAATTTCCTCAAAGATTCGCATATACACACCAGTATTTACTGTTGTTTCAAAAAATATGGCACCCACAATTCTACTTGCTGACACGTGAAGATGTTCCTTATTAATCATTCCTTATTAATCCTCATTAATCTGTGGTGTTCTGGGAGTTACGTCCTGTCATATGGAACCAGACGTCATCACACATGAAACGCAGCAGTGGTTCAATTGGCTCTGAGCACTATGGGACTTAACATCTGAGGTCATCAGTCTCCTAGAACCAAGAACTACTTAAACCTAACTAACCTAAGGACATCACACTCATCCATGCTCGAGGCAGGATTCGAACCTGCGACCGTAGTGGTTGCGCGGTTCCTGATTGAAGCGCCTAGAACCGCTCCGCTACTCCGGTCGGCCGCAGCAGTTGGCCAATATTCCACACTCGATTATTTTTTGACATAGCCAAGTACAGTAATTCATACATTTTGTTTATCTTCCTCCTGCGGTTCATGGACACATATCACTTTGGAGGGCATTGTCCATAAATGGTGTAAAACGTGTTATCAGGACCTGCGCGAAACGTTGACTTGTTGCGACAATTTACGTGTTGACTTCTTTGGATCTGGATCATTCGTGCTCGAATATCTGCGATCACAGCAGGTGTACGAATGGACGAGGCACGACGACTCTTTCTTGCGTATGCAACTGACTCTGTAGTACGCCATTTTTTCACCAAATGCTGTGTACTGATCTTTGCTGGCGTGGAAACACCAGGAAACTTCTTTGCAAAATTGTCCTGCGCCTCCTTAAATGAACATGTAGGCACTCTCGCCTCTACTACTGCGATTATTTCTTGGAGAGGATGTTTCTCCCTAAGGTATTTGCTTCACACGTCTTAATCAAGTCACAACGGCTTTTGTACTGACAATAAAATACGTAGAACCCAACAGCTTCAAAATAATAGATGATAATTGACGGGCGACAAAGAGCAGTCTAGTACTCGAGGCCGGTTATTCGTGCGCCACCCTGGGTTATAGCAAGTGTCTTAACATTTCGCTTTTGTCTGGAAAATGTGTCTCTATCATGGCAGACTTGGTCTCCTTAACTAGGAGAGGAAACAACCTTTCGAATATGCACACGTAAAAATACGGAGAAACGGACGTATTAACGCCCTGAGGCCGTTATCACAGCCTCCATGAGAGCTAAAACAACGGTGCTTACGCCCTAGGATCGCTTTCAGTCTTTCACTGTGCCTACATTACTGTATTTTCTTGTGGAAACGTTACAGACGAAGCCATGTTGGAACAGAAGCGAAATACTTAAATAAACACAGTAGATGCAACCTGTAGTCATTTGTAAACACTTTTTTTCTCAGCATCATCTCTGAATATATATCCCGACTGCCAAGCGCTCTGCAACTGCAGTTATAAACTCCACTACTGGCAGAAAAACAGAAATATGACGCTCTGTGTACATACCTCGGCGTCGTAGAGCTGTGGAAGTTATAACCTGTACGCAGTAAAGCGAGACTACCAACTCGCCCCACGTAGTAACTCATGTTTGCGCCGGTCGCTGGTGTTGTTCGTCAATATTTGGCAAAGAACGAATCCTGAGAAATGCGAGCGCCGCGTCGACGTCGGTGTCGTCGATTTTTTTTTCGAACTGCTCGAAACGCGGCGCCGTGTTTGCGGCTTCCACTTCCTATTCCACTGAACAAACTGCGAAATGGAGCGGCGGACTTCCATTAACAGAAGGGCCGCCGAAGCTAACAGACCTCGCCTGAAAATTGAATTCGGCCCGGCAGCACGCTAGACTCAACGCGACTCGACATGGCCACGCGAGAGTTATTTAAATAAGCGCGACTCCGCTTTGGGGCTCCGTTGCCGCATCATGTACGCAAACTTCTGCGCATTCCTTGAAAAAATAAAAATACACCGGAAGGTTTTTTTTTTCCTTCAGCGATAGCTTCCATAGGATCTGAAGGAGAAGGGAAGCAGTTGAGTTTAACGTCCCGTCAGCGGAGTGACGACGAGTTATTAGAGGCGAGAAAGGCTTCAAGATGACATCGGAAGGAAGCAGGGCGGAGACGATTCGTGACCTGACTTAGAGGAAACATAGAGATCTATACCTTATGACACCCCTCCCTTGTTTTAGCAATAAGAAATTTATGTTTCTAATTCATGGTTGACACAGCATACAACATTGACTGTTTCGTAAGCAACGTACACTCAAGTACAAGAAAAGCAACAGCAAACAATTCTAAAAAGGTCACATAGCTTCTTAAGACGGCGTCAGCGTACAGACCTTGAAATCCTGCCTAACATCGTACTGGTGTACGGTGTCAAAACACATGACGTGGAATGAATACTTATTCTGCCAGAATAATGTGGTTCATTTATCATTCTATATAGAACTTCACATGTAGTTTCAAAACTCCACTGGAAACTTCTTCTTATGTTACATATCGATATAAGAAATATAAAAATATAAATGGTAACCTAAATTTCATCTGCAGCGGAAATAGTTTGTGAAGATTATTAATAGATAATGTAGCTTTGATTAAATCGGATTTGCTGTTGTTTTTGTAACCTAACATTCAAAGTGCATCTTTGCTTAAAGTGAACATATCGATGCATAAACAAAAAATGCAATTACGGCAAAATTTACGACTGTGAGTTAGAAACGATAGTAAACATCCACAGTAATGGATAATGTGTTTAATGACTGATAACAAGACAAAATCTGGCCAGAATTTAGGTGGAATCGCATACTTCACCAGTGAGAATAAAGGTTCTGTAAGGTCCTGTATTATTACAACCATTAGTGAATTTTACAGTTTTTACATTTTTGAAGAAGATGTTGACTCAATACTTCATACTTGTTAGGAAATAAATATTGATATAAATATAAAAAAACGAAGACTCAGTTTTCCGAAGAATGTACGTAGCAAACACAGTGCGATACGCAGCTTTGGATAGATGCTTTGCCGAGAGAGAGTTATCGGTAAAAGAGAGAGAGAGAGAGAGAGAAGGTCTTGCAAACTGAGACGAAGTCGCGAATAAGAACAGTGATCCAGGAGGCGTATATATTGTTGTTTCTTTTATTGCAGTCTATGATCACATGTCTGACAATTTTTATTCCCGCAGATTGGAATGAAAGAAACTGTTTCCGATAAAAGAGTTACTTCAGTGAGTTCATTAGTTTTAGTTGTGAGGCGTTGTAAATTTAAGCCAACTCCGTTTACAACAGATTAACACAAATCTGCCCCTAAATAAAATAAAGAACAAATTAGGACGTGCCTAAAGACACTGTATAGATCTGTAACGGCGGTACAGATTTATATAGCGTTTCTCTGTCTCGGCGGTAGTGTACGCTATGTGTTTCTGCTTCGAGAAAGAATTCACCCGTTCTTTCCTTAGTCTTCTTCTAGAGGAGTCGAGCGACGTTTCTTGTAATGGCGAGATGTGGAGCCATACCGTTTATTTGCCGGAGGGCGAGCCAGAATGTTGAATAATGGTACGACGCATTAAATTACACAGGCCGACGATGGAAAAACTTTTTTCCTGAAGATACCTTATTCAAATGTTTTTTTAGGGTGGGAAATCCAATTATGATACTTAAAAAACTGTATTACCCACCATTTCGTCACATTTTACAGTTAAATCTGTTAATTAAACGATATTTTAAAGAATTTAACATCTTTTATAAACAATTTAAAAAGGGGGTGTAATGAATGTAAATGACGTTGGTAGCACTGCTGAAAAACATTTGCTGGCAAAAAGGTCTAATCTATTTTTGTGTTAACGGATGGTGTTTTGTTTACTGTCAACCTAACCTCACTTGTTCAGCACAATGTCTAATCGTGGTTGTAAATACTCTGCTGACAGTTTTTGTTATATTTGTGGTGTAATTGTGGTTAAAAACACCAAAGAAACGTTACAGACTTTGAGAAAATGGTTTATCTATCATACTTTGGATCTAAAGTTGGTTATCGACATAAATTTTGTGCGGTGCGTAAGGTATGTTATGTGTGTGTTGAATATCTGAGAAAATGGCCCACAAAACAGAAAAAAGCCTATAGGTTTGCTGTTCCTATGGTATGGAGGAATCAAGAAATCATTCTGATGATTGATAATTTTGCAGTGTTGATATGACTGCTCATAATTCGAGAAACAAGAAGGTAATAAGCTACCCTAACCGTCCGTCCGCCATCCGACCAGTAGGGCATGGTGTAGATTTGTCGATTCCTGAACCACCAGATGATATAAATTCTATTCCAACAGAAGTATTTTCTGATGTACAATGTGATTTAGATGAACCAGGCGATGATGAGTTCCATTGTAATACAGAAAGTCTAGAGCCAAAACTGTTTACTCAGAACGAGCTTAACGATTTGGTTGGGGATCTGGGCTTAACGAAAGAAAAAGCTGAATTGCTTGGCTCTAGATTAAAAGAAAAGAACTTATGGGCAGTAGAAACTAGAATATACATGTATAGAAAGAGAGAGCAGCAATTTTCCAAGTTTTTTCAACAAGAAGGTGATTTAGTGTACTGCTCAGACATTCCCAGTGTGATGAATGAGTTTGGTATTGAATACAAAAAGAAACACTGGTGGCTGTTTATTGTTCATCCAAAACTAGTTTAATGGCTGTTTTATTACACAGTGGTAACATGTATACATCTACACCTGTTGGACATTCTGTGCATATGAAAGAAATCTATGAAAACCTAGAAATCGTTTTAAATAAAATAGGCTATTCTGCTCATGGTTGGATGATATGTGGCGATCTAAAAGTAAAATTCATGCTCCTTGGTCAGCAAGGTGGCTTTAAAAATATTCCATGTTTGTTGTATGAATGGGACAGAAGGGCTAGGGATCAACAATTGTGCAGAAAGAAGTGGCCTGTGAGGGAGTCTTTTAAGACCTGGTGAGAATAACATTTTACGCAAAAACCTTGTAGATCCAAAAAACGTACTCCTACCACCTCTACATATAAAGTCAGGCCTAATGAAACAGTTTGTAAAGGCTTTCAGAAGCTAAAATAAAAGAAGGCGTCTTTGTCGGACCTGACATTAGAAAATTGATGATTGATGTTAACTTTGAATCCACAATGACCTGAAATGAGAAAGAAATGTGGGTTTCATTCAAGCAAGTCGTTACAAAGTTCTTAGGACAGACCCAGAATATGTTTCTATTATACCTACAATGTTAAAGAAGTTTAAAATTTTAGGACGTTTAATGAGCCTTAAAGTTCACTTTCTGAACAGTCACCTTGATTACTTCTCGGACAATGTGGGGGATGTTAATGAGGAGGAAGGAGAGCGTTTTCACCAGGCCATTGATGTTTAATGTGCCTGAACATTCACTTTTTGAACAGTCATCTTGATTACTTCCTGGACATATGGGAGACGGTATTGAAGAGCAATGAGAGCGTTTCCACCAGGACATTAAAGTGATGGAAAAATGATACCAAGGCCACTGGAAGACCAAAATTAAGGGGGGCTACTGATGGTCACTTCACCGAGAAGTTCAGCAGGCGACTCATCGTAGAAAAAGCTACACAAGAAGTTTCAAAGAAAAAAAGAGAAAGAAAATACAAACCAATTCCAGCTGACACGTGAAACCTCTATTAACACATATCGTTGTTTTCAGTAGCTTACTGTAAATACAAACCATGCTTATGTTGTAATAAAGCGTTTCATTAATTTCCCCGTTTACCATATAGCATCGGATTTTTATACTATATAGAAAAAAGCATATTGCTCGAAAACTATGGGTGATACAAAAAAAAAAAAGCTAAAGCTAGATTTGGATTCAGCTCATAAAAATCTATGAAGATGAGCTATCAAAGTAAAAAAGATTTTCAAAAAAAACTTTTTGTTGGCCTGTGTTACCGGTTAAGACATTCCCAAGTTCATTTCTTGTGGCGAAGTCTGTGCTGCTATGGGAGGTAGATTTTGTATTACTCCGTGTACAGCTCCTCACGAATCCGTCCTTACATGTGGTGGTGAAGATTACGAGAGATTACGAATTATCATGCATCGAACAGCGGATTACTGCATCATTTTCCATTTATATTTCATAGTACTTTAGATTCAGTCGATTCAAAGTTAGTTATATGTGAAATAGAATGTATTCTCTGTTTAAGAGATCGTGTTGTGCTTTTGACGTGTACGGCTGTTCTGCAAACTGAAACCGAATCACGGTTCTCACTGTGAAACTCTAGGCTTGTGTTTCCATCTGATGATAAGAAATACACTCACTTGACTGGAATGTTTCGTGTTGAACAGTTACTTCTAGCCTTCAGTCATACATTTGCCTACATAAGTACATGGAACTTAGGTAGCCGCCGTTTTGTCGAACTGAGATTAGATAAATAACAGGGAAAGTAGCTTGAGGGTGATTATGTCAGAGTTGCGTCATGAGACAAGGATGGAACCAATTAATGTAATGTAGTACAAATTATCTGTAGAGTAGTTAGTTATTTTCAGCTATCGCATAAGGTAAGGCTACGTTTGTCGCTGTAGCTGTTGCTGAATATCGGACTGTGTGAGTGGCAGCACTGCATTACTACATCATATTCTTTTTACGTAAATGTGGAAGTGTTAGATTGGCAGCTTTCAAAATTAAGCTATTGTTAGCTGTTGCATTCTCTATGAGATGATGAATAAGTACCAATGGAAGCTTCCTCACTGCAGTGCAGATCGCTACAAACGTGAAGCTGAGACGAGATGGTCACAGCTGTTGCTTTTGTGCACCTATTTACTTACGTATCATTTTCTGTATTGAGATACTCTCGTCTGTTTTTACTCGTTGTGCTTAATTATACGTTAGTGTGCGTTGTGTGTGCACTCTTAAACCTTCAACATGAGTCAGATAGCTTTAATAATCTTTCACGGCCATTATAAATTAATTAAATGTATTATTAGGTATAGGACATCCCTAAAGCAGAGGCCGATTGATGCTTTCCAAACCAACTCGCACGCTGCTTTCTGCGTGATCTGCTTCACGCTGTCTCCCACATGGTATAATGGTACCAATGTCTCATAAGTTACCATAGCTCCGATCCTAATTAAAAATAAGAGTAGATTTTTGACAAGCATAGTGCAATGTAAAGATTTATACGACACGTGAATTTTTGATGTTTCACGTGATTTTTGGAGCAGAGCAAGACTTTCCGGATGAATTTTAAAGTGTCTCCCACACGATATTATTTCACTCCGTTACCAAAAATCACGAGTTCATCTGTTGAAGTCAATAAAGTCATTCTTAACTGTCAAAAGTCTTTCCACTGGAACCTTCCAACTCTTCAGTGGTAGTAGAAGTGGGATCTTGCAGCGCCCCTGTTCTGACCCTAGCATTGCCAAAACCAGCATCCTTCTTTTCCGGCCCTACTCCAGTACAGCTACCTGAGGGCAGGGATCGGTATGACAGCAGAGCTCTTGAGAACTCCTGCACACGGTTCAACAACATTAAATCAATTTCTTCTCTCTTAAAGTAGTCTTAAAATGGCTAAATAATTCACCAACCTTTGTTCGTACATCCGAGAAGCTTCTCTCCAGCCGCCGATAAACTAAGTTCCACCATCTCCATAAAATTAAAGGGATTCAAATGCAAAGGTGCTATTCTCTTAGCTTCAATAACATTTATTGAGATTACTAGCATTGCCAAAGGCCTGCGGTATAGGGGTCTTTGACTATAAACGAAATGTCCTCAGTCCCGCCTTCGAACGCACCACTGCGTAAATTTACAATAAAAATAATCAGTAATGGTGGCCGAAGACTTCCCGCATAAGAAGACTTCCTCGTTCTGTCAACGGCCTTGTCCAAGAGGGCGGAAGATCATGTAGATGTTCAAGGAACTCTGTTTCCCTTGAGATGGGAACTGTCCCCAAAAGGCGGAAGAATGAGCAATGACCAACAGCATGACAATTCAAAGGGCGATGGGAACATCAAAGACCCATGTGTATCCACAGGGCATGCGGCTTAACACCACCACCTCTGCCCCCCTTGCCGATCAAATACTGGCAGTGAAAAACTTTAGGTTGGGAACAGACTTATCCCCAGGTCGAGCGTCACTGTACAAGAGTGCATGAGCAATCTCAGCCATGGAGGCGTACCACCTTTTGGTTCTTGTACAAGATGTTCCCTATTACCAGGTGAAATTTATGGCTTAACTCATTTGCTCTTTCTACTCTCTCATTCCAACCACGAAGCTCGTATTCTCCTGTAACCGTTTCATCTACTCTTTCATCTCTCTTTGCGTACTGAATTACCCGTCCAGTATCCTCATATACTTTCCCTATCTCTTCAGCATCTGCTTGCGACGTCGGATTGTATACCACAACTATTGTTTCCCTTGTTGGTTTGCTGTCGATTCTGATCAGAACATTGCTATCACTGAACTGTTCACAACAACTCACTTTGTGCCGCACCTTCCTGTCCATAATGAATCCTCTTCCCATTACATCATTTTCTGCTACCACTGAAATTACCTTACTCTTGTCTGACCAGAACTCCTTGTTTTATTTCCACTTCAATTGACTAACCCTCACTGTATCTAGAGTGAGTCTTTGCATTTCCCAACGGTTCCAACGCCTCTGAGCTCTATGGGACTTAACTTCTGAGGTCATCAGTCCCCTAGAACTTAGAACTATTTAAACCTAACTAACCTAAGGACATCACACACATCCATGCCCGAGGCACGATTCGAACCTGCGACCGTAGCGGTCGTGCGGTTCCAGACTGTAGCGCCTAGAACCGCTTGGCCACTCCGGTCGGCTTGCATTTCCCCTTTCAGATCATTGAAGAAGTGTCATAATGACCTATACATTGGCAAAAGATTCCAGAGCAGTCTCTCATTCCGATCTCCAGGAGGGCACTGTCAATGGAGTCGTGAACTCGTGAAACAGACTAAACAATCAAGGAAAGGGCAACATTCTACGCATCGTGTGGAGGGATGTCAGAAGCATGAACATGGCGGGGAAGCTAAAAAATCAAACGACGGTATATTTGTACAGTCCCCTTGCGTGAATGATCTCTTAAGCGTGAAATTTAAAACTTCACCTTTCCTTTTGCTGTCTGCTATTGCCACCCAAGACTGGTGGGCGGTGGCCGTATAGAATCCTTCAACTCGCTTAGTGAATTTACGTATGACCAGAATTTTCTCAGCGTCTTAGCAGAATCTTTCGCTCTGGTATAACGATGTAAGTTGTAGTATGCTTTGCCCCTGCCCTTCATAGGGCACGAATTAAGGTCAAATAAGGAGGAAGCGATAAATAACATTCCCTCGGAATTTCAAAAATCATTGGGGGTAGCAAAACGACTATTGACGGTGGTGTACAGAATACATGAGACGAGAAATACCATCAGACTTTGGAAAAAAAACATCGTCCACACAATTTCCTAAGATCGCATGAGCCGACAAATGCGAGAGTTATCGCACAATCAGCTTAATAGCTCAAGCATCCATGATGTTGGCAAGAACAATTTACAGAAGAATGGACAAGAAAACTGAGGATCTGTTAGATGAAGATCAGTTTGGCTTGAGGAAAGGTAAGGGCACCAGAGACATAGTTCTGCAGTTGCAGTTGATAATGGAAGCAAGACTGAAGAAAAATCAGTACATGTTCTTAGGACATGTCACCCTTGGAGACGGGTTCGACAAAGTAAAATGGTGCAAAAAGATCGACTTTATGAGAAGAATCAATGTAATCTAGTGAAAGACAGGTAAAATCTTTATGACCAAAAACCAAAAACGGAACAATAAGACATAGGGACAGAGAACGAAGTATTCGGATTAAAAGTGGTATAAGACAGGGATACATTCTTTTGCCCCACTGTTCAATCTATACACCGAAGAAAGGTTCAAGAGTGGGATTACAGTTCAAGGTGAAAGGATATCAGTGATAAGAAGCGCTGATGACATTCCTGTCCTCAGTGACGTGAAGATGAAGTACAGCTTCTGCTGTATGAAATTAACAGTCTAACGAGTACAGGATTTGGACTGAGAGTAAATAGAAGAAAAACGAAAGTAATCAGCAGTAGAAGAAATGAGAACACCGAGAAATATCAGATTACGAGGCAGAGGGAGTTAGGGAATTCCGTTACCCAGGCAGCAAAATAAACGATGATGTACGGAGCGAGGAGGACACAAAAAGCTTACTACCACTGGCAAAGAGGGCTTTCCTGGTCAAGAAAATTTTACTAGTATTCAAAACAGGCGTTAATTTGTGGAGTAAGTTTCTGAGAATGTACGTTTGGAGCACACCGTTGTATGGCAGTGAAATATGGGCTGTGGGACCGCAGGATCAGAAGAGAATGGAAGCAGTTCATGTGTATCTGCTTGATTACTCTGCAGTTCATGATTAGGTGCCTGGTTGAGGGTTCATGGAACAACCTTCAAGCTATTTCTCTACCGTTCCACTCTCGAACAGCGTGCGGGAAAAACGCACTTAATTCCTTCTCTGCAACGTCTTATTTCTCTTATTTTATTATGATGATGATTCCTCCCTATATAGGTGGGCTCCACAAAATAATTTCACGCTCTCAGGAGAAAATTGGTGATTGAAATCTCATGAGAAGATCTTGCCGCAACGAAAAACGTCTTTGTCTTAACGATTGCCACTCGACGTATTATATCCGTAGGGTTGATGAGTATTGGTCCTGTATAACAAAATCCCAGAGAATTACCAATATCTCTTCTGTAAGTTTAGTTGTAATTTTAATAGGTTGCCACATACATCAGCTGATAACAGAAGCTAAGAAACCATCGTCATCAGCTGGCGCAAATGTCTGCATGCGTACCTTTGCCCCAAAACGTTTGTCTTCTCTTTCTTCAGTTTTAATTCTGAACAGGTTGGTTTATTTGTTATGTTTAATAGACCGTAACGTATAGTTTGCTATTTCACGCCGACTGATTCAATATTAATAAGACTAGTCCCACTTCACTTTGCATAAACTACGAGAGACAAACGTCCTCCACCCCGCTGTCTTCTAAAACCTTAGAGGATGTTAAGAAGATAATAGTAAATCCATCTCCCATTAGAAATGCAGTTAAAGGCTTGGATGTAAAGATCAACATTACGTAAAAGACTTAAAGGAGGCTATGTAGTTACATCATTGAGACGTTTCAAGAGGGTATTTTCTGAGACAGAAGAAATGCAACTGGAGAAGTACTGTCTTAGTCTGGATTATATTTCCAATAACCTTCCTCATAAACCCTTCTGACACTTACCACCGGTTTGCCTAAAGGCGTAAGCCACCAGTTTAATAAATAAACCCAACTGGCAGGGGAAGACTGGGCGCGCTCACTCATCGCTTGACACAATTTAAGTTTGTCGCAGCTGTAGAAAATCAGTAATGGGAGCATAATATGGTTCAATAAAGCACAAAATGGAACGTTTTTTCAGCAACTTGGAAACTTTGGCGTCTAAATACAATTTTTCGCCCCATCGAGTCTGTAATGAAGATGAAACACGAATGCGCACTGTACCGGAATAACTGCAGTATAGTGCGGCGAGAAAAGGCCAAATAATAATAATAATAATACTATGTGTTTCCTTGTGTTAAAATGTTTTGTGTTTAAATTAGTGGTATGTTAATTTCATGTTTTGATGTTTGAAATTATGACGATGATGAAGATAATGATGATGATGGTGGAGATACTCACTATGATGATGATTGTGAAGACGGTAATTATTTTGATATAATCAAACATTATACAGGTTAATAAAAGCATACCTGACGAACAGTTTAATTATCCTTAAGTCTTTTATAACTATAGTAATTTCTTTTTGTGTGGAATTTTTCCCCATACCTATAGGACGTTTTCTCCAGGTCTGGGGCAAAGATCGTTCTTCTTCATTTGGGACAGTTTGTTGAATACAACTTTAATACATCATACACGTGACCATAAAAGCAGAAGGGGAAATAGGAAAGTGTTAAGTGCGCATCTTTGTAGCAACCTACCGTAATAGTGCATGAAATGATTAAGATCGTGAAGGAGCTGGATTGATGAGTATGTCTATGGGGTCCCGCGGAACATCAGGCAGCAGCTAAGGGTCCGTGAGGTGGAGGAAATTGGAGGGAGTAAAATGGAAGGTTGAGGTGAGAAGGGACGTAGTGGGTAGTGTTGGCTGGACAGATATATCTCCTGACGGTTTCATCTTTGGAGAGCTGCTTGAAATTCCGGTTGGAGAGCATGCATAAGATATGAAGGTGCATAAGCTAGTATATGCGTTAGTGGCGAAGCAGGTACCTGGGTTAGTGGTTAGTGGGAGGGATACAGGGTGCGAGAATAGGGTTTTGTAATTGTATTTAATTTTAAAACCGTCTAGCAAGAAAGGGAGGTGTGGGATGTGTATGAGTTGATCTATATTTTACCTTAATCCCTTTTCCGCTGTCACACTTCCATTACCACGTCACGTGAGCGCAACACAACTACGAGGCAATAATCCGTCCTGTGGCAGAGCTCATGTGATGCAGGCGAACGACTGGTTCAAAATGGCTCTGAGCACTATAGGACTTAACTTCTGTGGTCATCAGTCCCCTAGAACTTAGAACTACTTAAACCTAACTAACCGAAGGACATCACACACATCCATGCCCGAGGCAGGATTCGAACCTGCGACCGTAGCAGTCCCGCGGTTCCGGACTGCGCGCCTAGAACCACTAGACCACCGCGGCCGGCGCGAACGACTGTTCGAGAACGTTCCATCGCCCGGTCAAAGGTCGGTGGAGGAAAATCATGTCGAAATCCATGGAAACTGTGGTTATAGTCGAAGCAATCTCGACAGCTATGGGGTACGTGAATACCAATGCAGCCTATCTGCATTCCTTCATGCTTGAGGTCCTCCGTGACGGTGATGGCGTCTTCCAGAGAGATAGCTGTGTATGTCACAACGCCTAAATAATGCTTTAATTAGTTTTAGGAGATTGAATGCGAATTCACGTTGATGTCTTGCCAACCAAATTCGCCTAATGTGGATCCGATGAAACATATACGGACATAATCGGGCGTCAGCTCCACGCCCACAAACCGCAGGCCTTTAATTTATGGGAATTCCACGACCTGTTCGTAGACATCTGGTGGAAACTTACCACGGACTTAAGGGATTCATGCCGTGCACAATCGCAGAAGCATTGCGTTCCGATGGTCGACCAGCATCCTTTACAGTAGTCGGCAATAACGTTTCGCCCACCAATGTGTATGATAGGCGTGCAGTTGCTTCCCCACCAGTACTATCCCTACCGTATTTTACTGTCTGCATGACGTGAAAGCTTGCAGATGATTATTGATTAATCGTCCTCCACATGATCCTAGAATCATAGTTTCTAGAAAACGGAGTGCACGTAAGTTTCCGCCGAGGAAAGACTGACGATTAGCTCAGGCCGCGCAATACTTTGATAGTGGGATATTCTGCTAGATATGTGCAGACACGCTTTCCCGATAGAGCATCTATGTTATGGAACCAACGATAAATAGAACATCGCCAACTCATACGTCGTCTTCTTAACATTGGTTGGCCTGCTGTAACAGTTTTAGGAGGGTCGTGTGTAAACTTACTTTTCAAGTAAAAGCTGGAGAGTTGCTGCGGAATCATATGGATTTCAAGAATAACACAAGTCAACGACTGTGCTCTAAAACACGCACTTATACCTTTCACATTTAAAATAAGATGCCCTAGGAAGAGAAAGAGTGGGATATGAATGAACTAGTACAGATTCCAAGGTAGCACGCGTAGACACCTATGTACTAAAACTAGCACCTACACAGTTGAAGCCAGATATTCTAAGAAGAGAAGAAGAAATGGGATGAGAAAGGAAGAGGGACAGTCACGATGGTTGATAAATATGAAGTCACCTTTTTTCTCAAGCGTGATGATTCAGAGTGTCTTGGATAAAATGTGCTTTAGGCAATTCTTTGAGGGGTAACACCACTGTAGAATTTTTAAGAAATCTTTTTTTTTAAATTGACTTAAAAGATGTTTTGAAGCTTCCAAAATACGATGAAAAAAGTCTAAAGTTTGAAAAAGAAATTTTTATATGAGATTCCGAACTCTCTCTTCCAGTGGCTCGGATGACATGAAATGACCTACCTGCGTCAACTCTGTATTTCATGTAGTGTCTGGGTGTGGTTAGAAGCATTTCACAACGATAATGCGGTATTTTGGCGTGTCAAGTGTCAATGTGTGTACGAAAAAGACCATTCTTTGATTTCGAATCTTTATTTTTGTGTACAGTATTGACTTTCGATAATTTGTTTGAGAACAGATTCTAGTCTTCCATGTAAGAATGAGTGGTGAGAAAGTGTATCCGGGCAGGAAAGCTACGAAAACATAGTATCCAACGCGGCGTCGAAGCAGTATGTCATCAACGTATCCGAAGAATGGATATGAGGGTGAGAGCATTACGTAAGGAGTCATTGCCTCTGCTTAGAGACTGAAAGACCGTGATCGCGGTTATGATGCGAATTACGAACTGAGCTATAGGACTATAGACTTTCTTGCTGCTTTCTCTGTTATTTCTCAACACGTGAAGTGTAAAACGTCAAATGCAGACATCATGTTGCACGTATGAAGTCCTCGGGGCTTAGGTTCCACAATAACTATTGTTTGTCCAAACTAACCAGAAGTTGTTGTAAAAAGTAGTAAGTTTATACGGAACGCGTATGAAATGAATCGTCTTAGCAATGGTGAAACGTCCCCTTTGAACAATTATACATGACTGTGCTTAAACTGACACACAATATTTTGTTAGCGCAACGCAATCTGACTTTCAAAATTCCCTACAAAAGAATGGCCCTGACTAACATTAAACTATACCTTTCACAAATCACTTACAAAAATCTTCGCTGCTCAAGCTACTGCAATACAGCGAGCGCCACTACTGCCAGCTAAATAAAAGATTCAAACTATGGAAGGCACTAACTACTGATAGGGATAGTTAGCAAATGAAAGATATTAATAGAGAACAAACAATGTATTTACCTTGATATCATCATATATAAATATAGCAGTTCATGACAAATTTCAAAACTCCGCCATCTCTCTCCCCACATCCACCACTGCTGGCGGCTCACCTCCAACTGCGCAACGCTACGCACTGTTAACAGCCAACAGCCCAACACTACAATGGCGAGTATTACAACAATGCAAAGCAGCCACAGACTGCACACAGCACAGCCAGTGATTTTCATACAGAGGTGGCGTTACCAATAAAAAAACCTAAACAGCCTACTTACATAGCCCCCATGCTCCCCACAAAAAATTTTACAAATTGTATTGGGCAGTGGCCAATACAGATTTGAAAAAAATTTTTCATAATTACAATAACAAAGAAATCAAATGCACACACTTGTTGATACAATGTTGGTCAAAAGCTAAAATTGTCTCACAGTCCATAAAGACAGTCCTAATCGTACATAACAGGAGAATAGCAGTGTTTTTCTCAACGTCTGAGCAGTAAAAGAAAATGCACACGGAAGTAGTGGATTTCCATGCAGTCTTGAAGAAGTATTGTTGTCCTTCCAATGGAAAGACAGTGCTGACTCTCGACATGCAGACAGGTAATGGGCCACAACAGAGCAAACCCACAGCAGAGTCAGTCGAAATTTTGAAGAGTATTGGTAGGTAGGTCATCACAGAGCAGACCCACTGTAGTCCTGGTAGAGATTACGGTATTGGTGGGCCACCAGAGGTGCAGACCCACTGCAGTCCTTGTAGAAATAATGGCATGGTGGGTCATCATAGATGGAGACCCACCGTAGTCCTTGTAGAGATAATGGTACTGGTGGGTCATCAAAGATGCAGACCCACTGTAGTCCTTGGAGAGATAGCCAGCAGCCATCTGTTGTGACTGTGCAGGTGCACAATCACCGTTGAAGAGTCTTGCGGATAATATAGCAAGTCCATAAACCACCACTTGTGCACTCACAAAGTTTCTGGAATTGTCCTTAGATCCAGCAATGCTGTTATCCAGTCCCTTGCTGAATCATTAACACACATGCAAACACTATCAGTCCCTACTTCTCACATATTGTCCATGTACTATGACCAACAGAAACGTGTGCGGTGAAATGTAACTAACAAGTTAATAATATCATGAACTGGTGACAATTACAATTTTCTAACATAAGAATACAATAACAAAGGTACAAAACACATCATTAAAAACATAAGAATACAGATAACGTTTGTAGTAATAGGGGCTTTACAAAAGAATAGAAATAAACATATACATCAGTGTTACAGGAATTATGACATAAGTAAATACATAAAAGATCAGAATAACTTTTGAAACATCAACTTTACACCTGAGCATTAAAACAAAACAGAATTAATAATGTCTAACATCTTTACAAAGTAAATAACATATTATTAACGCAAATTATATTTGAGGATAACAGTATTCCTCATCATAGTTCATGTAGCTGAGTATGAGAAAAATTCTACAACAAAAGTCTGATGAGGTAAACATATAAAGACAGGAAGAACATATATACACAAGGGTACCCAAACACATAATGGGATAACACAAAAGGAAAGGACAGGGTTTGTTTCATTGCAGTATTTTGCAAACAAAACTTTCTTTGCTTCTTGGAGATCTCCCTTCATTCATCATTATTCCCAAAAGTCCTATCTAAGCCTGCCCTCTGTATTTCGTTCACATCCTCTGTCAAAAATAGTTTTTCTCTCTGCTTTCTGTATTCTGTTCACATCCTCTGTCAATAATAGTTTTCCTCCACTGTACAGTATCCTTTTGATTTTGCCAGACCATTTTCTGATAGCTTCTCAATGCATTTCTTATAAATTTATAATAGTTAGTTTCTTATATAGTCTCCTCTTAAGCTAACTTAAATCTACTGAGCTCAGATACTAAACTAAGGGACGAGGCAATGCAGCAGCACATAACAAATTAACACAAACAGCAATGCAAAAAAAAATGGAAAGTTGCAAAGCAAGCTACAGTAAATATAAATTACCAAGCAATGCAACATTACAACTAAAATGAGCCAATGTACAGTAGCAAGAAAAATAAGTCAGTAGTAAAATTAGCTTAACAGAGTAACACAATTTAAAATTCAGTAGCACTATGCCTGGCAAACAGCAGCAGCAAATATAAAAAATATAAAAAATATAAAACTTATATCTATACATGACAAAGCTCAAGCATAAAAAATATTACAGTAAAAACAACAATGCAGATAAGGGAAATGTATATTCACATCTTAATATCTATGTATTTAAAGTGGTGCACCACAACAACTGATTGTAAAAAGAAATATTACCATGTACTTGAAAAGAAAATTATGTGTTACTGTTACTAGTTTCTTCTTATTGTTCTTTCCTTTCCAAGTGCTCCTTTTTTAAAGAATGTGGATCATAAAATAATCATTTAATAGATCTGTTGACGGAAAGTGTTCACATTAGCAAATGCATTTTATTTTATAAAAGCAATGCTGCAACACAGCTTGAAACCAGATATCAAGTGAAATAAGCAACTACGAAAAGCAAAGCATAAAAATATCATTCAATAGTCATGTGGCATTTCGTAAGTCAGTAGCTCTCAACTCTCATAGAAAGACACTTGTCATAATCAGGTGTGCAGATGTACGAATATTTCCCATCAATTCATAAGCATTGCAGTAATTAGCACAAAGTACGAGTAATCATATGTTTTCAGGTAATGAGCGTGTAATATTTGCGATGCTTTCTACAAAGGAATGTCAATAGCAAGGTTAATGGAAGTAATGAGGGTGTCGCATTTGCAATATTTTCTCTAAAGGAATGCCAATGGCGAGGATAAAGGCCTGCCTTTTTTCTTTTTTTTTCTACCTGTGCTTCCGGAAAGGCACACCCTAATGGCTTGTTCTCCAGGTGTTTGACACAACTGCCTGCCCACGACGCATTACGTGCAGGTGGTCACTTAACTTTCTTAAGGAAATATTTACGACACCAGTTTCCGCTACAGTGACAGTCTCACATAAAAATATTTCACAGGTCAAGAATTAGCGTTGCAAATCTGTAGAAAGAAAATCCTATGAATATAACGTTGTCCAAAAAATTTTCGCCGGCATTGTGATACATTCACGCATTTACACACATTTCATAACTCTTAAAGTACGATTCTTGGTTTCCAACATCCTTTTTCACAAGTCAAGAGTCCCTACCCACTATTCATTACTCCTTACCTTATTACACATATACGTATCCATCGACACTCGTCAATATTTCGTCATTATAAATATGAAGCATAATCAAATAACTCATATAGCCTCAGCCTATTAATCGTAAACATACCTCAGCAGCATAATACACATCGTCGTCGTAAAAATAACATCATAACACCTCAGTCAAATCTCAAAATCGTCGTAGCTTCCTCCAATAATTAAAAAAATTCTCTGCTCATGTCAAAAGTGTCATCTGCCTCAAACGTACTTTAAAAATCATGAATCCATACCAAATACATCATTCAAAGCTCTCGTAGTATCACAATGGTTCCGAAAAAATATGAGCATTTCACAAAATACAGACAAAATACAATTTCATAAGTGTGAAGTTATCCAACTGTGTAATTGCGTAAACATCTGTCACTGATGTAATAAAAAAAGTTTATCTCTCAGTTACATGATCAGATAGCTGTGTAATTATGTGTTAGAGAAATATGGTACCGATGTGTAAAGTTGTGTAAGCAAATACCATATTAGCTAGGGCTCCTTGTGGTTGCCACACACATGGTACACAAAGTAAGCGTGTACCCCCCTGAGGATTAATATAATTATACCCTCAGGTGTTACAGATTACAGCAATGAAATGAAATGTATCACTGAAAACCTTTGTATCATGGTACTTCAAATATCTTTAAAAATAAATGATTTAAGTGCAAAATTAATCACTAATATACGTGTCCTGTAGTGCTAATGTGCGTCTTGCTGTAAGATAATCTCTGTGGAAGTGTCGTAGTTATTGTCCTCTGAAAGCTAAGTTCTGCAGAAGTCAATGTACTTACCTCATAATACACAAAAGTGAAATGCTTTGCGTATAAATTTCTTAGTTATTACGCTTATTGCCGTGATGAGGAAAGTACTGTGCTGTAACGTATTGTTGTGCTATGGAAAAGGCAGTCTCATTGTAGCTATACCACAAAAGTTACTACTAAAACATGTTTTACTTTCCAGAATAAAACAGAAAAACTGTGCAGATATAAAACAGAAACACCGCAAAAGCAACATTGTATATTGTCACTCATTAGTAGCGTCGTGATAAAATCGTGTAGCTGTCACATAAACTAACCACTGTGTCATCTGGTATCTCACAGAAAGTACTTTAAATCCAGAATATATTTTCAAGTAAACGAAAATGTTGCATTAATATCTCATTAGCAGTACTGGAAAATGTTCTAAGTATGTGAGCCTTATAGTCGTTACGTAATCGTGCAACTAACAAGCAAGAATGTACAAATACAACACTGTGTCGTCTGTTCACTATAACTATGCATTCGTAATTTCTGTTTAAAAATGTTCCCTAGGTTCTTGACTGGATGTTTAACTTCAAACATTGTTGTATGTTAACAGTTTCTTAAGTCTGACACAGCATACTAGTAATGTAAAGTGAAAAGTTTTATGGCAAAGACAAAGTTAAATAGCAGATTATCTCTAAGTAAGCGGTTTTACATGTGAGGTGTGGTGCAATCCTTTACTCTTCCTAGTACGCAGACTTTCAACTTCAAAGCAATTATCATGTTGTTTACATCGGTAAAGAATGCTAAATCTTTTCTCAAGGCTAGCGTCTTTGTTATTTTTCCCTGAGCCAGCGGCCGCACGCAGCTGCCTGCTGTGCGAGTCATTGTCTGTCTCTTTGTTGGCGCGCGTCGTTATTGGGATTAGGAGACCTAACTTCTACAAATTCACTCTGGCGAGAAGGCCCTGCTCTGTTCGAATCCCGCCAGTTCTGATGCAATTCAGATCTGTCGTTACGATCATATCGTCTGTCGTCATGTCGGTAGTTCCTGTAGTTTCTTTCTTGTCGGTTAAGTGGTGGAGAATTTCTCCCTGAATCGTAACTGCGCGCTGGACCGTTGCGTCTCAAGTTATTCTGTCTCCCGTAATAATAATTGTTTTGGTTCCCATATTGTCTGTTTCTATGATTGACTCTGTCATAGTCATTACCGCGGAGAGGTGATCTTTCCCTGTAATTATTACTACTCTGCCAACGGTTGTCATACGGGTGGTGTCTGTTTTGGTCACGATATGTGTTGTGAGAATAGCCTTGTCGTGTCCAGTTATTGTTTCTGTCATCACGGAATTGTGACGGATGTGACCTGTAATTCTTGTGCTCCTGTTTTCGCGTTCCGCGAATGTCAGTGTCAATTTCCAGTTCTTGTAAGAGCCCCTGAAAAGCTTCAATGTCGTCTTTGCAACGTCCTGCCAAAATAATGTGTCGTAAATGTTCAGGCAATTTGATTAAGCAAATGCGGATAAGTTCTGAGGGGCTGTATGGGTTTGACAGGTACTGATTCTTGTGCAACATGTCTTCAAAATATTTCATAAGACTGGAAAATTCAGATTGTTCGAAACGTTTCATCATTATGATGCTTTGTTTTACTCGGTCTTGTGTGGCCTGAGACCAATATGCTGAGAGGAAGGCATGGTAAAACTCTCCTTCACTGTGACTATCGTGAATGACCGACCGCATTCTTACAGCTGGTTCAGTCTCTAAGTAGCCACACATAAATTCTAATCTGTGTTCCAACGACCAGTTGGGAGGAAAACAATGAGAGAATTGATGGAGCCATGCTTGTGGATGAATGTCGTTGCCAGAATTCTTAAATGTTTTGAATTTACGTGTAGTAATGAACAGCTTATAGTCAAAGTCATCATGTCGGCGAGTCGCATTTCGGTCATTGTTACGTCGTTTCGGCGGTTCCATTTCAAAATTCGGTGCACCTTTCCAATTTCTTTCATAACTTCCGAAGTGTCCTGTGTTATTATTTTGTGGTTGTTCCGTATTTCTAAGTCCCTCTTCCCGTATTGGAGCGCGAGTGGCCTCTGAAATACGTAATTCTTGTATTACCTGAGTCAGCTGATCTTGTACTTCCCGGATTTCTCTTTGGTGTTGCGTATTAATTTGATTCTGATTTTGTTTGAATTTCCTAATTTGTTCGCACTCTTCTGTGTCATTAAAGACTACCGGTTTTGTGTCGTTCAGATTATCATCTACCTTCGTAGATAAGTTAGTGAACTGATCCGAAAGTTCGGCTACTTTCTCCGATAGTGAACACATTTCCTCAATGTGTTTTTCTGAACCAAGTTTCAGAGTGTCCATTTGTGTTGAAATCGAATCTACTGTGTTCTTTAAGTTTTCCTAAGTTTTGCAAGTTGTGTAACCGAATCGGTAGATGCAACTGAGTCAAATTTAGCTTGCAAGGTCTCATGATTTTCATGAACAATAATTTGCAGTTCTTTTATGGCTGCTTCGTGATTCTGTAATGCATTTTCATGCCGCGAAAAAATAGGTTGAAAATGCTCACAAATTTGAGTTTTTACGTCATTACAGACTTTCTGACATTTCGATTCAATGTGATGTAACTCAGTAGTTAAATCTTCACGCGTTTGTTCAAGAGTTTGTTCCAATGAGTCTAACTTTTGAAGCTGTTGCTGTGTTTGTCTCTGATTTTGTTCCAGTGTGTCTAACTGTTGCTGTGTTTGTCTCTGATTTTGTTCCATTGTGTCTAACTTTTTAAGATTTTGTTCCACTGTGTCTAACTTTTTGAGATTTTGTTCCACTGTGTCTAACTGTTGCTGTGTTTGTCTCTGGTGTTGTTCCATTGTGTCTAACTTTTCAAGCTTTTGTCCCATTTGTTGCATTAATTGTAATAACAATGCACTGGTGTCTGAAACATGTTCCTCAGTGCTTTTCGGCAGTGAAGTTGCACCGGCAACATTCACATTTTGACAAGCGGAAAATGTGTCTTGACTCATTTGAGAAAACGGTGAGAACCCAAAACCTGAGTCTGCAGTATTTGCAATATTGTGTTCTGTCATTCCCGATTCCTGAGGCGAGCTGTTGCCGACCAATCGATCGATAACGCTTCCCTGTTCACTACCTGTTTCACTGTCTACACCATTGTTTGCCGCCCGCTCCATTTCCCTATGCGCAATTACCAAATTACTACTTTGAACATTAGTTAATTCATTACTCTGCGGCGCTAACACACTGCTTTCGTCTTCACTGTCATTTCTCAGTTTACTTTGGAGCCTAGTATTACGTTTTTCACACGCCATAATTGTCACAATATTTCACACGATAACACAGAAAAGCACAATTTGAAGAGCAAAATAAAATAACATAGCAATGGAAATAATGTCTACTTAATTGCCAGCGCAGCTGCGAAATACTTGGTGCAAATCTACATGCATGCCACAACTGTTTTACTGTACAACAATGAAAAACTACAACTACAAAGGAAATTCTCTCTATAATTACGCGCTATCAATAAACAAAATCTACACTAATTACACAAACTACAAGAAAAAAAATCAGAAGATTCCAGTGAGGTATCCTCGGCTAAGGGTCGACATATGAAACGTCCCCTTTGAACAATTATACATGACTGTGCTTAAACTGACACACAATATTTTGTTAGCGCAACGCAATCTGACTTTCAAAATTCCCTACAAAAGAATGGCCCTGACTAACATTAAACTATACCTTTCACAAATCACTTACAAAAATCTTCGCTGCTCAAGCTACTGCAATACAGCGAGCGCCACTACTGGCAGCTAAATAAAAGATTCAAACTATGGAAGGCACTAACTACTGATAGGGATAGTTAGCAAATGAAAGATATTAATAGGGAACAAACAATGTATTTACCTTGATATCATCATATATAAATATAGCAGTTCATGACAAATTTCAAAACTCCGCCATCTCTCTCCCCACATCCACCACTGCTGGCGGCTCACCTCCAACTGCGCAACGCTACGCACTGTTAACAGCCAACAGCCCAACACTACAATGGCGAGTATTACAACAATGCAAAGCAGCCACAGACTGCACACAGCACAGCCAGTGATTTTCATACAGAGGTGGCGTTACCAATAAAAAAACCTAAACAGCCTACTTACAATGGGCCTGCGTGGAAGAGGTCTAAACGTAATTTTTTGTGCGTTCGTGGAATCGCCATGACCGATGCTTCAATCGTTCATGATCAACTAGTGGATATGATTTCGATGGCAAGGCAACAGTACGACACGTCTTTCCTGGGATAGCAGGTTAATGGTTAGAATTTTCTAAAGGTAGATTTTTTCCATTTGTTTATGTATATAACACATTTCAAATCTTGAAAGTTGTTTTGCTCGGTATATGATTTATTCAAAAGGGTACACTCCATAACTCGAACAGTCTTCAGCCTTTTTGTTTGAAAACTTACCCACAACAGCGTACCACGTAGTAGATTTTAAATTAGTTAATTTAAACGCTGTTTATTAACAAATGAATGTCCTGTTTTGGTGAAAACTGAGCGACTTTATTCAACCGCTCGCCAATTACACAAAAATCAATCGTTCTAAAATGCCGTAAGTGGCTCGCTAGCTATGTTCATGTAGACTACATAGATTTTTTGCCCCCATATTCATATTGGCTTCAGGTAAAGCACGTGCCGCAGGTAGTCTCAAATCAACAGGCCTTGGGAGAATGGTTGCAATATCGCCATTTCGTAATATTGTCCGACATAATATTTTTGTAATATACTTAAATATATGCTCAATAACTACACCAAGTAACGTGTCTCTATCAGCTTTTCTTCAGTCCGAAAAATGTCAAGAGAACACTTTTTGTTGCAGCGTTACAGTAGTGAGACCCCTTAAGTACAGACTGAATTGCTTATTTTGTAATAGGTCTGTCTGTCGTTCGTTATAAACTAAAAGCAACGAATACATTTTCTAAATCTCAAATGGAAAATTGAACAAATGTATTCAAATAAAGTCCGTCTACTTGGATATGTATAAATTTTATTTCTTCTCGTCGTTTAGAACGAACAAGAATTATGGCCGTTTTATATGGTTGGTTCTAAGGAGTCTACCACTATCAATGCACACAGTATCGCCAACCGCCTATTAATTCTTATGTACCAGAGTTTTTGTGATGCAAAGTCTATTGTTTAAAGCAACTGTCCGAAATATATTTGATGTGAATCCTGAGGCCTGGATCTAGCTCTTTTTTTACTGCCTCAGCAACGACTGTCAGGAATGCATTTATGTGCTTCAGAAAATCAGTCCAACGTATGGCGCATTGTTAAAAAAGAGACGTCTTTAGAAGCTATACTTCTTTAATCAAAACACTCATCATTTTCTGTGATCTATTCTTCAGCGATTCTTTTTATTCCATACTTACTCTGACAGTTGTTTTCTGAAAATTTCCAGTCCTTTAGAGCTACATCTGTTTTCTGTAATGGTCCGCCTTTCTTGCGCAAATGCCTCTTCTTATTAGTTACCGTGAAATATTACAAGGAACAAGCAATCTTATTACAACGTTAATTTGCCGGCAAAAGTTCCACCGCCTTTAGCTGTTAGGCCCAACTTCCTTAATTAACACGCGTTGAACAGTTTTAGCACGCTGCTTCGATGCGAGCTGCTGTGATGCGAAATATCTCTCAACGAGCGGTAACGAACCTATGAGCTACGGAGAAGAATAGCAATTCAGTGTTTATAGTCTAGTCTGTTTAATGACGCAAGAATGTTACTAAACATAAAAGCTGAACCAAATCGTGTATTTGTTAGTCGTTGATGCAGAACTGAATATGTATGACAATTACATTTCCCGGCCTAAGTAATGTAACTTGCTCTTCGAGTTTGAACATTGCTTTATAATATCCTGCATGTTCTCTCATACTTAAATTTGCTACTTAAGTTTCACATATGACACTTATAACATTACTAGTGCGATAGAAGAGAATTATATACACTTCTATGCACATCTTAGTAAATTCATACAGTATAAAAAAAATTGTCTGACAGAAGACGTTTAAACATTTAGTGTTTAATGTATTTTAAACATGACTTACAGTTAATTATATCGGCTACTTTTATCTTCAGAGTTAGACAGTTGGTTACTTGTTCTGTAAATTAAAATCACGGTAACAATTATTATGTAGACTGTGTCAACATAACAAAGATAAAACACCATCCTCCCCTCTCCCCACACACAAACACATGTATATGAAAAACATTTTCTTGTCTACATGCTTGCGATTTACAGGCTTTTTATGTAAGAATAATTAATTATTTCTGTTCAATATTTCCCTCATTTTATAGATGGAGCTGTTAAAGAAAAATATCTTCTTAGAAACCACTCCAGTTATGTATCTGATATTTTCTTTGAATGAGTGGATTGTCAAAGAGTTTTATGAGTGTGTTAACTCACCACTTTCTAGGGGAAAGTTAGAGTCATTAAAAGGTTAATTGAGATCATTTTACCTTCTCGTCTTGTACCTGGGTGGACTGTTGATAATAAATTTCAAAACAGAATAAGTGTACTCTGAGGCTATGACCATAATATTAGCCCACGACGCTTTACTGAAAGGAAATATCCCCGAAGATGGCATTTATTCTTACGTCAAAAGTAACGAACTTCACGTTTTAGCAGGTCTACTGTATGTATAGTTTCTCCACTTTAAGTGTTCAACAATACACTCACCTACGAACCCAGAATTTTACACCCTTGCAGTTAATTAGGTGAAAAGAAAGTGAGATATTTTTAACAGTTCAAAACTGGATAGATAGTGTTCCTTCCAATTAAAAGTACCCCATTCGTGCAGAATCCCTCGGTAACTTTCGTTAAAACAACATTTATTATTTCCTACGTTGTTGTTTCGTTGCTCGAGTTCACACCAACACAGCAATCAACACATCATCAGCAAAGAAGAATAATTCAGACGAAACCATATACTTAGAAGAATACGGTAATTATTATTAAATAACGACCGAGGAACATTATCAAGAATTTCGGAATTGTTAACAACAATACAATCGGAGGTTTTGTTGTGAAACTAACGAGAAACTTTATCCTTATTAATAGGGCATATGAAAAATAAACACGAAATAAGCGTAGGAGCACCTTATAAGGTGGAACGCACAGGCGATACAAATTATAAATTAGAGTTGCGCTATTATTAATCTAAAACGAAAACTAGGGATTTACCTTCTGTTCTAAGTACACAGTAATAATACGTACCTCTCTAAATAAATATGCGGAGTAATATACAGCTACAGAGAGTCTGCAGTCATCATTATCATTCATTTTACCTCCACTGACTCTTGTAGACTTTACGGCCTACAGATATAAGCATCCATGCTGAACCAACCACTTTTCTGATATCATTTACCCACCTTCCATTAAGTCGTCGTGTCAGCCCTTTTTATGTAATCGAATTCAGCAAAGAACTTCATTGATTCATCTGAAATTAAATCACGTGGCAACATGTCCCTCACACCTTCACTTAAATTTCACCTTAACACGTTTGTTTGCTTTCGTTCCTCCAGGTCATGTTTACCATTTTGTTTATATCTTTTTCTGTCCAACCAGTCATTGCATTTACCTGCCATACACAAAAACTGATCCTATGGTTCTATTTCTTCACTATTAATTAGTACCTTTTTGTTTTCGATGTATTGGTGTGTGCATTATTTTAATGTTGTTGTATCTTATTTCTATGCCTGTTATCTGATCTATTTCTTGTTTAACTGCAACAAAGGCAAACAGTGCAAAGCTGTAGAAAAGTCGCGAGTGGCTCATAGATGTTCTACTGATAAGTATTCATTGTTATTTTTCCCTTTTTAACGTCCTGAAAGCTTCCTCGAGGACGACTGACAATTTTGCTGACATGGAGTAATCTTGCTTGACTTACATAACAATTTTGAATTTTGCCATTATCTTCATGAATTTTGTCGTTATCTTCTAGAAGTGTAATAGAAGCTGTAGCTTTCGTATACAAATGCTTCATTGTGAAAACATGGGTATAATCAATGTTGGCTTCTCAAGAGCTGCCAATACAGAGTTTGTTTACTCAAAAGATTGCTCAAAACTTCTTAAAAGAGGAAAAGTGGAAGTTCAAACTTATTTTTTCAAGAGTCACTACGCTACATCCAATTCTAAAGCAAGCAAGTTCAATTCCCTGATTAAAATACGATGTCTTCTCTATGTGATTGGGCGTAATTTTAATGAACATGTCATCCTTTTAGCACTTCATTAACGGCCGTTTGCAGTCGAAGCAACGGTTCGGGTCCTATGCAAACCGATGTATCATCTTAGTTTTTCTGTTTGCGTTGGGAACACGCGAGAGAGGATATAGTACATTAAAAAATAGGTGAACCTGTATGTACATAAGACGTTCTCCAAAAGGACAAATAATTTTCATCAAAATTGAATACATTACAGTAATATTAGCGATGGTTATAGTGCTGAATTACTGAATAGGGAAGTTCAGTAGTCTTTGTAGGCTATCGTCGACGTAAAGAGGATATTGCTAGTCTCAGCTTTTCCTTTAGCCAGAATAGATACTTCGTTCAGTATAGATAGTATTATGTCTACGATACGCTCCACTGTACTACATGAAACACATCCGTCCGTTATCATGATGGGCATGAGGGCGCAGGAGATGCGACAGCGTCTTGGCTCTAAATCAAATGTCACGTCCTGTTGCAGGAATGATAAAACAACTAGCTTTTTAACAGCTCATACAGGATCTCTGACATCTTCAATAATAATAATAATAGTAATAATAACAGTAACAATAGCAAGAATATTTTCACTATTTCCGACATATTAGTCACGAAAAAATTCCGCAGCTATGTTGATACTGAAAAATTATATATTATTTTTGGTATATTAATATGTGTATACATTAGTATTTTAAGACATAATATTTATTTTAGTTATTTCACATAAATCCACGTTTATAATTTTATATTTCCTTTTACAGTTTTATACTTTCATTCTTTAACACTCTTTACTTAAACTTTAAATTTATTTGACATAATCTCTTTTAAAAAAGTTACCGTACTCTAACGTTTTGGTCTACGAAAAGCCGCTCTGGTGATGTCACTCCGCTCTTTCCCTCTCGCTGCTTACTCTCTGTTATCCATGTCTCCCTCTTCACATTTTTTCCCCTGAACCTCTCTCCCACTTTCATCACAACCTCTCCCTCGATGGATTAGTTGTTTAAGCCACAGACTACAGTTGCATATCACAGTATTCTGTTGCGTATTTTTTGCATGACATGAGGGCCATTTAGGTAAACCCAACAGTTGTTTACAATATTGTTCTACTTATCGTAAAATAATAGAAAGCAAATATTTAGCTTTTTCTTTGCGTTTTTAGTTTGGATAAAATCATATGTTATTCTTATTGTTAAAAATCATATGTTATTATTGTTAAAAAGTCATGTCAGGAAATAAGTGATATATAACATTTTAATAATAATATTAATAAAAATATATTAAGTCTGTTGGCGCCTAGTACAAAACTGAACATTATCAGAAACTAGCTATTCAGTCAATGCAACAGTATCGTTTAGGGCAATTGAAGGCAATGATTGTCTAAACAGCAAATTAAAAGTAGGAAAGATGATAAAAATGGCCTGCAGCGCTACTGGGAAACTAAACAGAGTTTTCAAACAAACATTACGATACGTCCCAAAAAAGTTTGGTATGAATGTGCGTACCTAATTTTGACGCATCTCTTTGACACATGGACTTTTAATGCGAAAACTCTTCGAGAACTTGTTCTGGTAGCGTTGGGCAACTGAATGTCGGGAATTACTGGGACAAACAGGAATACAAATAAAATGTATCAGGAACAGATTCGAGGGGGAGACGTGATTACGACCATAATGAAGATTAAATGAGGCAGGGAGGTGCAGGTTACCAGAAGAGTTAATGGCAGATGGACCAAACAAGTTCTTTGCCATATACAAAGCAAGAAGAGAATACGGAGGGAGCTATCTATTTAGGTTGGATAACAATGTGAAACATGCAGTAGCTACAAGAATGCGTAGAGCTGCAAACGGTAAAGCGTGGGGAAAACTGCAGAAGGTCTCCCTTCAGCAGTGGACGTAAAATGGCTGTTGTTGGTTTTACTGTTCTGTACATTATTAATTCAACGTTTTGGACTTGACATCAGTGACGTTCAAGTAGAACATTTGGAGTGTTCAGTCTGAATCCACCAAATCTACAAAACGTTAACGGCTTACACGAGAGCGGGAGAGCTGAAACAGTTGCCCACGGTTCAATATCCAGATATTGCGAAACGTAGTGTTCCTTAACCAGATGATGCCAACGATGGAAATCAAACCACACTATGTAACAATATGGTTCCTGTCACAGTAAGTAATGAATGTTGTTGTAACAGGTTTATTTCTTGGAAAATGCTCATGAAACAGTTCTAGGTGCATTGCGGGAACTACCTACAATTCTTCAGGAAGTATTTGTTAAATAATAGAGTAATAGCGAGAATAATATTTAAGAACATGCCAAATGAAGCGATACATACCATAATTGAAATTGAAAGAGTCAATGAAGCACTTCCACGAACAGTTTAATCGTTGGTTACTTCCATGGGTAACTGCACCGTGTGAGGAGGGAAGTGGGTGCCTCTACTCTCTACACACCTCCCCCGCCTCTGCTACTATCTCCGCGACTGCCATCAAGATTGGCAGAGCTTGTTTCCTCTCTCCCTGCATTTCTCTTCGCAAGCCTTTAGGTATATTTTGACCAATAGTATCCGTAGGTGATTCTGTTGTCAGGAAGCTGCATATGGTAGGTGTGTTAACCTCCTTACATCAACGGCAATAGCTGTTTTAGGAGCATACTACCTTTTCTGTATCACTGGTAATCTGTAGTAACTACAAAAATAGAGATATTAAGATTTAGCATCCATTGAACAACAAAGTTTTTGGAGATGAAATACAAATGTGAATTCGACAGGATTGGGGAAGGATGTCCGTCGTATTCTTTACAAAGGAGGCAACCTGAGAAACAACCTAAGCTAATTAAGCAAACTACAGCAATCCTGGAAGGAAGGACGGAAAATTGGGTTCAAACGACACAGCGCAAGGTAGAATTGTTTCAAGGATGGGAAAGAAAATCGGCCGTGCCCTGTCAAAGGAACCACCTTGGCATTTGCCTGGAGCGGTTTATGGAAATCACGGAAGTGAAATCTGGATGGCCGGACGCGGGTTTGAACCGCCGTCCTCCCGAATGCGAGTCCAGCGCCCTAACCACTGCGCCTCCTCTCTCGGTACGAAAATCATTAATCTGGTCAACCAGACCAGGTGCTGAACAGAACTCTATTAAGTGAATGCTTTAATCATTGCACTATCTCTCTCTCTGTGAAAAAAACGAAAGATGTTAAATTGTTCTAAAGACTTTACGTAATTAATCCTATCAGGATTGAAATGTGTGGATAAAAATCCTAAGACAAGATCACTGAAATTCCTTTTCTCATAACGAACCATTTTAGGATCCACAAAAATTATTACTTAATTCAGTATGTATCAGCCACCAAGCATTACACATCGGCATAATCTATTGAGCTCAATAGCTGCTGTTGTCATGTATACATTAAAATAGGTCGTAATTGTTATATAATTTAAAACGATAGCCATATATAGCTCTAGTGCTCATATTGCTGCTGCACTCTGACAAGCATAATACAGCTACTGCCTTGTTCCTGTATCTAGCGTTGAGAGCGATACGCCATATTTATATACACACACACATGGTCTATATTATAGTTGCCACCGCAATCACCTTGCTTTAAACCCAAGTGGGGTAGTATACCTTCATGATACTAAAATTTCTCCCAGACAAAATTTAGTATATATTAATTTCGTCATAAAATGTATCAAAAATCACGTAACGGGTGCACGTCAGGATCTGAAAACAACTTTGTTTGTAGACTACAAACTAAGTTTTGTGACAGGATGATTGCATTTTGTTCCGGCGCTACTTTCTATGTAATTTAACTTCTATGAAAATGATACACGCCTAAACAGAACGTACCACTTTCCATTCACCGTGAGTGCACGAATAGCTCCACTTCTGTCCCGCCGAAAAACGAGACGGAAAACACTGCTCACTTTGCCCGATCTACGTCGAATGTAGGTGACATTACAAATCTACATAAACACATTACCACAAGTTTTAGAAAATCATAGTGTTTCCCACAAAGATTTGCCAGGGACTCAGTTTCGTTCTCTGTCTTCTATTAACTTATTCGCTCCTAGTGACAACTGTGCAGCATCGTATTAACATTCAAACTCACCCGAACGTATTCCCTCTGTTTTCCAAGAGAATCTTTAAAATGCAGCTCGTCTACATCAGCGTTTGTTGAAGAGCGTGTTATTCGGCGGCACGGCGAGCTGTTAAAATCCATGATGCGCACAAGAGAGGATATTGGCTATTTGAGCTTCGCAATTTCGCCGCCTCCCGCTGTTCGCAGTTAGTAGTCTTTATTTCCGCGTCGCTTAGCGCCTTCACGGCCGCTAATATCGGGCTGCTCTTTCAGCTGATGGCCGTTAACTGGGCAAGTTATTCGACGTCCAGAAGGCACCCAAGTCGACGGGACCGCCATGGTTGGCACTTTACGCCTTTTATTACGGCGTGTGACGTCCTCCACGAAGCATTACATTTTATGATTCACCAGAGGTTCTGCCTCGCGCAACGCAACATACTATGACTTCGTACCGTTTTAAACATTTTCCTTCTTTCCCCAAAACTTCCATTTTCTCTGCTACGGATTTCATGCTTTTCCGACTTTTATTATCGTGAGATATAATATCGCCCTCCTATTATATCTCTCTCTTTTTAACTTCCCCTTTTGGTTTTGATTTCGCTATAACATGGTCGCAGTCCTCGATTTCTAACTATAATGTTATACGATGTACCTTGTTCCGATTCGGGGATAGTTTGACGGAAGCTATAACAAAACCCCTTACAATCTGTTCTTCTGACTGACAAGTATCTCCCAACAAAAACCTGCCCCCGCAATAAGAAAAAAACGAAAATGCTGTTGCTGAATGCCATGTTGGGGGACTGGATTCGATTCCCGACTCGGATGGAAATTTTATCTGCTCTGTGACTGGATGTTGTGTTGTCTTCATAGTCATTTTATCACCTTCGACGCGCAAGTCGCCGGCCGGTGTGGTCGAGCGGTTCTAGGAGCTTCATTCTGGAACCGTGCGAGCGCTACGGTCGCAGGTTCGAATCCTGCCTTGGGCATGGAGGTGTGTGATGTCCTTAGGTTAGTTAGGTTTAAGTAGTTCTAAGTTCTAGAGGATTGATGACCTCAGATGTTAAGTTCCTTAGTGCTCAGAGCCATTCGAACCATTTTTGACGCGCAAGTCGCCGAAATGGCGTCAAATAAAAAGACGGAAAAACCCAAGATGGAGACTTTCATCTAGTAATGCCATACAATCATTTAATTTCCCCCCCAATAACACACGCTATCTCAGTCATTCTCAACTGTATTAACCAAATACGCCTAGTACAACACGCTAAATAAATAAAATGTACTAATGGCTTCTGTCTCGGGTTCATCGGCCGACGTTCATCTAATGATTTTTCTGACGTTTCGCCAGCACGAGTGGCTGGCATTGTCAAAGCTTCACCCTCCATTGCCGGTGGTGAACTGGAGCCGAGCTCGCGGGCGCAGACTATATGTACCTGGCGCGCCAACGTCCGAGGGCTTCTCCGCGGTCATTTCCGGTGCGGTTCTCCTCTTGCTACCTGCGACGGTCGTTCGCTGCAGTACGGGAAGCCAGGATCCGTTTACCTTAAGGCTTTCCTCTTTCTTGTTCAAACTGTTCGCGTGTTTTTGTATTTCTACAGCTTCTCTGAACAAGCGCGTGTGATAATGCTTCTCTACAGCCAGAACTTCCGTGTCGGCGACTTTTATTACGTGGTCGGTTTCATTCAGTGCGTGCTCTGCCACGGCCGATTTCTCCACCTGCCCCAACCTGCAATGTCGCTTATGCTCTTTGATCCTGGTGTTGATGGATCGTCCAGTCATTCCGACATAAACTTTTCCGCATGTGCATGGTATACGGTATATTCCACGAAAGCCTTAACAATTTTGTAAAATGTACTAAACCACACGACATTTTGCGTTGTGAACCGGAATAGATATCTTACACTCTTGTGATATGGGAAACTTGTCTACGAAGTCTTCGACGCGGGACTTATAATTGTCCCAGTATTGTCTCGTATCGAGTTCGAAATTTTCGTTTAAAATGTGCCTCGATGACTTCGAAAGTTGAAAGCAAGTTTGCTTGCGTTTACACATTCATTATTGAAAGGAATTTCGAATGTATTCCCACATAGGTTTCTTCTGCGCCGTTAAAAGAAAACTCGCCACCGACAATGCAGTTATTTCAATGAAGAGAATTCGCTAGAAATTAGAAATTATGACGAATAATAAAAGTGTTTAAATGAAAGTTTCTCTGGAGCAACTCAGTCATTTTTATCATTTAGTATAAAAGCTCTTTCGTATAAAAGCTCTTTCACAATATCCATAACAGCAAATGAGCGCCAGTTGTGTGACCGTCTGTTAAGGCTATGCCTTCCATATTCTGTAACCTATACAACAACTATTAAATCCGTAAAATGCACTTGGCTGATGAGTGTGATAGGTGTAATCCTTGCCATGTGGTTTAAGAATTTTTAGATGGTGTACACGAGAACACTAAACAGAAACCGAACACAAAATGGACCAGAAAAGTAATTGATGGATGTGTGCTGTTGTAGAAGGATGGTGCAAATTAAGTGAACCTGTAAAAAACTAAGAGATTCTCCACAAAATCGACGAGGAAATAGTAGTGACTGAAAGACTAATTAGGGGAAGTAACCGGGAGGTTACGTCACGAAATAGCTTTCATGCTTCTAAAGGCAAGATTTTGTGGAATATAAACAAGCAATAATTGTGGACATTGGGTAGAGTTGCTTCTCTGAAGTGACGAGATGAGTACGAGAGAGGAAGCTGTTAAGGGTGGTATCAAACCGCTCAGAGCCCTAACTTATTTTTAAAAAATGCCCTCATTAAGTATTTCAGTACATTTCTTAACACTCTTTTGGAGTCGCAATCATTCGTGCTTCGGGCGGGCTTATGGCGAAAGACGTCGAGACACCATCATCACAGAACAGCGTTCTTCTTCAACATTTACCTTCATGTCTTCTGTTTTCAAGTAGAAATGAAATGTCGTGTGACAAGGGCCTCCCGTCGGGTAGACCGTCCGCCTGGTGCAAGTCTTTCGATTTGACGCCACTTCGGCGACTTGCGCGTCGATGGGGATGAAATGATGATGATTAGGACAACACAACACCCAGTCCCTGAGCGGAGCAAATCTCCGACCCATCCGGGAATCGAACCCGGGCCTTTTGGATTGATAGTCTGTCGCGCTGACCACACAGCTACCGGGGGCGGACTATTTTCAAGTGGCCAAGTATTTTGGTTATATTATTATGATAGTATTGCGGGGGCAGTACAGGGGAGCGGACACGATGAACCAGCTCGTTCCCGTGGAGGAAGCTTACGGGCGGTGAGGATAACAAGGAGGTTATTTAACGGTATTCATACAACAGCAGAAAGTCGTCACCTTCAGGCGCACATCCCCCGTTAGCACAACACAGGTCGCGTACTGGTTATGCACGGACGCCACCAGTCGGTGTCGCTTGCGTCAGCGACCTAAGAGCAGAAGCATCACCAGCGGCTCGCCATCAGCAAAAGACACGGACGCTGACGATGTCGCCGTTTAGCGCCCTAAGCGATTATCATCATCATCAGCCAAGAGTCAAGACAGCAATTCAGGGAAGAAATGTCTTCAGGTGCATTCGGTGTAACAACGACACCTGGGTGGCGTCCTGAAGTCGGCTCAAGTTACCCATTCATTGGCCACCGAGGCTGATGACACCATTTCAGACCGCAGCAGCAACAGAACTAAGCGCAACCCGTGGATGTATGGCTAGTGAAGGCAGTGCCTTGTAGTAGAGCAGACTGGGTGATCCTCAGAGGGTCGATAACTGGCTTGATTTATTTATTAGTGTAGCCTGTGGTTCAAGAGAGATATTGCCTGGCTGGAGAAGGTGACATTTATGGACCCTCTACCTGGCCCTATTGAGATAGGACATCGCTTGTGATCACGTAGATCACAGCACCTGGTGTAATCCAGTCATCACAGCGATGGCCTGGCCTTATACCACCTGCACCGAAAATGTTCCAGTCCAGGCATCAGCAGCATGGCTTAGACTTCCATAATTCCAGTATGTGAATACAGACGCAGACTTTCATCACGTGAGCGCAGCACCGTACCAGCTTCTGGCAGCAAAACACACTGGTAGCCTTCTAGCACATCTGGTCTAACGTTAGAGACTATGGCATGGAAATATAGCTACAACACATTCCTCCCCTCTTTAGAAGATCCAGTCCACCAAGATCACAAGCTAGTCTTACTTCTGAAAATCACTTAAGAATGCATCTTATGTTGTGTATGTTTACGTATGCTTCTAGCTCCACTTTCTCCTACGTTAACCAGTCTAGTTCACACAAATTTATTGACTTAACGACTATTAATTCTCTGATGACAACCTTCTAGATTTATGTACAGGGTGGTCCATTGATAGTGACCGGGCCAAATATCTCACGAAATAAGCATCAAACGAAAAAACTACAAAGGATGAAACTCGTCTAGCTTGAAGGGGGGAACTAGATGGCGCTATGGTTGGCCCGCTACATGGCTCTGCCACAGGTCAAACGGATATCAACTGCGTTTTTTTAAATAAGAACCCCCATTTTTATTACATATTCGTGTAGCACGTAAAGAAATATCTAATTTTTAGTTGGACTACATTTTTCCCTTTGTGATAGATGGCGCTGTAATAGTCACAAACGTATAAGTACATCTACATGTACATCTACATACATACTCTGCAAGCCACCTGACGGTGTGTGGCGGAGGGTACCTTGAGTACCTCTATCGGTTCTCCCTTCTATTCCAGTCTCGTATTGTTCGTGGAAAGAAGGACTGTCGGTATGCTTCTGTTTGGGCTCTAATCTCTCTGATTTTATCCTCATGGCCTCTTCGCGAGATATACGTAGGAGGGAGCAATATACTGCTTGAGTCCTCGGTGAAGATATGTTCTCGAAACTAACAAAAGCCCGTACCGATCTACTGAGCGTCTCTCCTGCAGAGTCTGCCACTGGAGTTTATCTATCATCTCCGTAACGCTTTCGCGATTACTAAATGATCCTGTAACGAAGCGCGCTACTCTCCGTTGGATCTTCTCTATCTCCTCTATCAACCCTTTCTGGTACGGATCCCACACTGGTGAGCACTATTCAAGCAGTGGTCGAACAAGCGTACTGTAACCTACTTCCTTTGTTTTCTGATTGCATTTCCTTAAGATTCTTCCAATGAATCTCAGTCTGGCATCTGCTTTACCGACGATCAACTTTATATGATCATTCCATTTTAAATCACTCCTAATGCGTACTCCCAGATAATTTATGGAATTAACTGCTTCCAGTTGCTGACCTGCTATTTTGTAGCTAAATGATAAGGGATCTATCTTTCTATGTATTCGCAGCACATTATACTTGTCTACATTGAGATTCAATTACCATTCCCTGCACCATGCGTCAATTCGCTGCAGATCCTCCTGCATTTCAGTACAATTGTCCATTGTTACAAACTCTCGATACACCACAGCATCATCTGCAAAAAGCCTCAGTGAACTTACGATGTCACCCACAAGGTCATTTATGTATATTGTGAATAGCAACGGTCCTACGACACTCCCCTGCGGCACACCTGAAATGACTCTTACTTCGGAAGACTTATCTCCATTGAGAATGACATGCTGCGTTCTGTTATCTAGGAACTCTTCAATCCAATCACACAATTGGTCTGATAGTCCATATGCTCTTACTTTGTTCATTAAACGAGTGTGGGGAACTGTATCGAACGCCTTGCGGAAGTCAAGAAACACGACATCTACCTGGGAACCTGTGTCTATGGCCCTCTGAGTCTCGTGGACGAATAGCGCGAGCTGGGTTTCACACGACCGTCTTTTTCTAAACCCATGCTGATTCCTACAGAGTAGATTTCTAGTCTCCAGAGACGTCATTATACTCGAACATAATACGTGTTCCAAAATTCTACAACTGATCGACGTTAGAGATATAGGTCTATAGTTCTAAACATCTGTTCGACGTCCCTTCTTGAAAACGGGGATGACCTGTGCCCTTTTCCAATCCTTTAGAACGCTACGTTCTTCTAGAGACCTACGGTACACCGCTGCAAGAAGGGGGGCAAGTTACTTCGCGTACTCTGTGTAAAATCGAACTGGTATCCCATCAGGTCCAGCGGCCTTTCCTCTTTTGAGCGATTTTAATTGTTTCTCTATCCCTCTGTCGTCTATTTCGATATCTACCATTTTGTCATCTGTGTGACAATCTAGAGAAGGAACTACAGTGCAGTCTTCCTCTGTGAAACAGCTTTGGAAAAAGACATTTAGTATTTCGGCCTTTAGTCTGTCATCCTCTGTCTCAGTACCATTTTGGTCACAGAGTGTCTGGACATGTTGTTTTGATCCACCTACCGCTTTGACATAAGACCAAAATTTCTTGGGATTTTCTGTCAAGTACGTGGTATAAGGTAACATTCTGCCAGTGCGGAGGGTATTTGCTTCGTGATACATTACCCGTGTTAAAATGGACCGTTTACCAATGGCGGAAAAGGTCAACATCGCGTTGATGTATGGCTATTGTGATCAAAATGCCAAACGGGCGTGTGCTATGTATGCTGCTCGATATCCTGAAAGACATTATCCAAGTGTCCTGACCGTTCACCGGATAGTTGCGTTATTTAAGGAAACAGGAAGTGTTCAGCCACATGTGAAACGTCAACCTCGACCTGCAACAAATGATGATGCCCAGGTAGGTGTTTCAGCTGCTGTCGCGGCTAATCCGCACATCAGTAGTAGACAAACTGTGCGAGAATCGGGAATCTCAAAAACGTCAGTGTTGAGAACGCTACATCAACATCGATTGCACCCGTACCATATTTCTATGCGCCACGAATTGCATGGCGACGACTTTGAACGTCGAGTACAGCTCTGCCGCTGGGCACAAGGGAAATTACGGGACGATGACAGATTTTTTGCACGTGTTCTGTTTAGCGACGGAGCATCATTCACGAACAGCGGTAACGTAAACCGGCATCATGTGCATTATTGGACAACGGAAAATCCACGATGGCTGCGACAAGTGGAATATCAGCGACCTTGGCGGGTTAATGTATGGTGCGGCATTATGGGAGGAAGGATAATTGGCGCCCACTTTATCGATGGCAGTCGAAATGGTGCAATGCATGCTGATTTCCTACGTAATGTTCTGCTGATGTTACTACAAGATGTTTCACTGCATGACAGAATGGCAATGCACTTCCAACATGATGGATGTCTGGCACACAGCTCGCGTGCGGTTGAAGCGGTACTGGATAGCATATTTCATGACAGGTGGATTGGTCGTCGAAGTCGTGGATGCCCCGCACGTCCTGACGTCCCCGGATTTCTTTCTGTGGGGAAAGTTGAAGGATATTTGCTATCGTGATCCACAGAAAACGCCTGACAACATGCGCAGCGCATTGTCAGTGTATGTTCGAACATTACGGGAGGCGAACTACTCGCTGTTGCGAGGAATGTCATTACACGTATTGCCAAATGCATTGAGCTTGACGGACATCATTTTGAGCATTTATTGCATTAATGTGGCCGGCTGGAGTAGCCGAGCGGTTCTAGGCGCTACAGTCTGGAACCGCGCGACCGCTATGGTCGCAGGTTCGAATCCTGGCTCGGGCATGTATGTGTGTGATGTTCTTGGGTTAGTTAGGTTTGAGTAGTTTCAAGTTGCAGCGGACTGATGACCTCAGAAGTTAAGTCCCATAGTGCTCAGACCCATTTTTTTGTATTAATGTGGCAATCACGCTGTAACAGCATGAGTTCTCAGAAATGATAAGTTCACAAAGGTACATGTATCACATTGGAACAACCGAAATAAAATGTTCAAACGTACCTACGTTCGGTATTTTAATTTAAAAAACATACCTGTAACCAACTGTTCGTCTAAAATGGTGAGCCATAAGTTTGTGACTATAATAGCGCCATCTATCACAAAGCGAAAAAAGTGGCGCAAGTACAACATTCATATTTCTTTATGTACTACACGAATATGTAATGAAAAATGGGGGTTCCTATTTAAAAATCGCAGATGATATCCGTTTGACCTATGGCAGCGCCATCTAGCGGGTCAACCATAGCGTCATCTGGTTTCCCACTTCAAGCTAGACAAGTTTCGTTCTATGTAGTTTTTTCGTTTGACGCCTATATCGTGAGATGTTTGGCCCAGTCACGATCGGTGGACCACCCTGTATAATATACAGGATGTTAAAAAGTGTGGGTGTTTCTACGCCGTAAATAGGTATAGGCTGCACTGGTGCGAGTCAAAATCAAGATGGTACTCGAAATTTACTCGCCACAACTTTTTGATAGTAATTTCTGCGATGTAGTTACACGTGCTGAAGCTTTTTCTCTGTGCTAATATGCTCCTTGTGTGCCGCTGTCAACTCATCTAATGAGTTAATAAGTTAGGGTTCCAAATTACTGTTCAGGCAGGTGGAGTTCATGGGCGAGTAGTACATCTAAAGATTTTCGGGCTAGTACCGTAGTGGGTATGTATGAAACTTAGGAGCTATTATGGTTGCTGTGAGACGAAATCTTGATACAAAGTATCTCAAGTTTTAATGTCGTTAAATATCCGCTACCTTAGAACTCCAACAGTTCTGTAGCCTTCTGCCTCTCCTACTAATAACTATTCATTGTAAGTACCTATTGTCTATATACAGAATGTACCCAGTGTGGCTACACTTTTTGGAAATAGTGTTGTGGTGCTAGGATTCTCCAGTTAGTTCCTTTACAATGTGTACAACGTTCTCACATTTTTTACATGGTACAAGAGACATTAAGTACACCCACCAAAAATAAACAGTTCAATTTACTATTACTTCCGCGATCTCAGTGCATATTGTAATGTATGCCCAGGTCTGGTCGGTTGCTCATTCTCCTTTCCGTCCCTTCTCCCCTTCATTGGGAGCACGATCAGTACCGATGGTAAAGAATCTGGTGCACCCCTAAGAGGACGATGCATCTGCTGTGCACGACAGTCGTGCATACAGGCAGCTGTAGTCGGACATTCACTGGTGAGGTCAGTTCAGTAACCTGATATCGTCTGTGTTATCATGTGATGAATTTCTCCGTGTTCCGTTTTAGGGTATATGCGCCTGCCAACATTACTAACTGACACGCACATTACTGCAGTAGCTTACAGTAGCACTACCTCACTCTATTTTGACTTTAAAGCGCCTTGCTACTGGCATTTTGCGTTTGTTTCGCTACGTCTCTTAAATTTTCATGAAATTTCGCACTCTCTGACCGTTTTTCTCTTCCTTGGGTACGATTACTTCAAATGGGAACTGCATTTTTCAACCATATACTACATTTATGCCAAGATGCCTGTACTTTCCCGTATTTTAGAATTATAAGCTGCAATCACATACGGTAATAAGGCATCTCAGTGATTTTTATGGATATTCACTTAATGACTTAGCATTTCCCTATAGTTCTTTTCCCTACAGATCTTCCGTTAATCTGTGGAAGCAATAGACTCGTTCTCACTTCGAAATACACAGCACATGGCACAACTGTTTCATCAGTTCAAACATAAAATTGGTTTCCTGATCCATGGTTATTGTTTCTGGAACACCGAACTCCAGTAACCAGCTGTTCACCATTGCGCATGCTACAATGTCAGATAGCTGCTGTAGGTTACTGACGACCGTTATTATTTGATGCAAACGCTGTGTTCTTTTGTTAGTCTGTGGATGTACTGGACTTGTTCTCAGCTCGAAATACACAACAAATGGCATAACTCTTCATGAGTCCTGACATAAAGTTGCTGCTCTAATCCATGACTGCTGTTTCCAGAACACTGAATTTCAGTAACCGAGACTTCAGTATTGTGTGTGCTACAGTGCCGGTTCTGGGATCAGGATAGGGTGACCATCCCCATATGGCGAAATAAAATTTGTGCTATTGTCAAACCATAATGATTCTCCCTGGATGTCTGCCTAAAGGTTCACATCAAGAGGTTTATTGCTTTGCAGTAACCTCTCAAGGTGAACACATTAATTGGGTAATTTCTTCCTTTGTGGACATGGTGCACAATTTTTAACATACTGCTCTGTGTGTTGTCTACTTATGCACTACCATTAATGTTCAGTTACTTCCCAGTCTGTGTTTCTACATCCTCCATGAACAAATAACTCATGAACAGATACTTGTTTTAACACTTCTTCTTCCATAGTGACAGGAGCCACAATGTGCTGGCCAAGTTTTGTCATGCATGACGAAATGTGGTTGCATTTCTTGCACTCTTTGCGACTCTGTAGTGTTACAACCCACCATCCACACTATACAAATCTTCCATCGGAAGGCATATACATCACTATGTTTCCTACTTGGTTTATGAAGTGCTTAAAAATCATAATCGCTCAGCTTCAGCAGTCAACATGTAATTCTACTTGATGCATCTTTCAGTCCCAATGACCACTTCAGTGCTGCATGATACAGTGTCACCTTCAACTTTCTCCCATAGAAACAGCCACAGAAGTATGCCACACTTACAGCAGGCTTGGCATCTCCTTTTCTGTGGTAGATTAGGTCCTCCCTTAGTTGTCATGATGTGCAGACAACTGGATGTTTCTCACTGTCCATGTTTTGACTTGAAACAAAATGTACTTCAAGTTTGCTAGATACCCACGATGTTATGGATCCCTTCTCACACAATAAATAAATAAATAAATACTGGACTGTCAGTAATTCCATCAATTTTTCAAGAGCAAAGAGCACTTTCACATTCCAGTGTCCAGTGGAACTTCATACCTTTCTTTAGTAAGTGCATTTGATGCTTTGTTTTCCCGAAAATCCTGGGATAAATTTCCTACAGTAATTTGCTAACTCCAAAAGCGATTGTAGTTTCTTGCCTTACTACGGTGTTGGAAAACTCAGTACAATGTTTACCAATCTTGGATTTTGGCTGGTTATGTACCCTAAGTAAATCGCTTGTTGTAATGTAAAATAGCACTTATGTATGCTACGAGATATCTGTGCTGAGTATAATCTCTTAAAAACATATTTCAGTTATTGTACCTTTCACGCCCTTTGCTGTAATCACAGCATAACCAGTGTCTCTTTGTTCCCTGAACATTTCTTTGTATTATTACAACAGCTGCACCCTATGAGCGTGTACTCTGCTCAATAATACCATTGTAATATTTTAGGTTAATTAATTCCTGCATCACTAGCTGTAGGTAATGTCGCATCCAATATGACTTATGACACACAGGTGACCGGTTCCCAGTTACGATGCTGTGTTGTGTGAGGCGTTGCTGTTAAACATTGCATGAGGTTAAAACACGCACTAAAATACCAACAGTAACTTCTCCATAGATAATATTTCTATTCCTTTCAAGTACTTCATTTTTCATATGATGCTTTTATACTAATGTCATGCTCATGGTTCAGATTTAAATTCATCCTGTCTAGGTAACCTTGATTTAGAACGTCATAAGTGATGACCATCAATCCTCCAGGCGTGTCTGTGTCTTCAGCCCCCAATGTTATCAATACCAACGGACACCATTCGCTCACGTCTATTTCCAGTATGCGTACAATACTCCACACAAAAGACCCTCCCTTATCAAAGTTATCATTTTCTCGCAGTGGTTTCACCATGCTTAATACACAACAGTTTCCCAGGACCTTGCGGTAATTTATCATGTGAACTGATCCTCAGTAATCTTGCATACAGTTTAACTGATTCGTCTTCCATGAGAGAAACCATTTGGGCGTATGGCACTGACAACAGCTTCCATCAGATGGAACAATGTTCCTCCGAAGTCACAACACGTTCCCTATGACTAATTTTAGCAGAATGCTTATCCAGGGAGCCAAGTCCGAGGATTGTGCAGTATCGTTTGCTATACGCGTATGTGTCTCATTCCTGGTATTGCGGTGCACCGACCGGAAAACTAACCATTGCTGATCCTAGCGACTGCACATCGTTAACCCCAACACCACATAAATTATGCTTTGGTAGGTTTAATTTTCTCTTTCCAATAGGTCCTAACCTGCTACAGACACATGAGCACCTGTGTCTAACAAAGGCTTATGTGCCTTACCATTCACTATGTCATGCAGGCTATGCGCACATATTTGTAGCATTAAAATTTATTGGGTGTGTAACGGTTGTTGTGTAACGGTTGTACGGTCGCAGGTTCGAATCCTGCCTCGGGCATGGATGTGTGTGATGTCCTTAGGTTAGTTAGGTTTAATTAGTTTTAAGTTCTAGGCGACTGCTGACCTCAGAAGTTAAGTCGCATAGTGCTCAGAGCCATTTGAACCATTTTTTTTTTGTAACGGCTGGCTAATTCGTATTTTGTCTCTTCCTGTTATGCTCTTTACTTCTCCAGTCTGATTCTTGATATCTACCTCTGCCACAACTGCTACATTTTTGCTGACAACAGTCTCTTCACATGTGATGTGGAAGACCTCAACAGTAGCATTTAAGGGGAGTAAAAATTGATAGTATGGGCATAAAATGTCGATTTTAATTTTTTTATGGATTTTTTGTTGTTTGGAGCTTTCTCTCTAACTTTATGCATCTTTCATCGATTTTGGATGATTGTAAGCATTTTTACTTAATGTTGCAACAACTTACTGCACAAATTCTTTCTATATGTTTCATGAGCCCCTGTTCGGCTACGACAAGTTATGCCAGGAACTGCTTGCTCTAGAAGCCGGTGATTTATATTGATTTATATTAAACATCCTGTTGCATAGGTTAGCCACATTTGTCGCTGTAATATCACTTCCTGTTAGTGGTATAATGCATGGTATCATCCACGTTTTTTAAGGCGCATTGCACCTTTCGTTGTCTGTATTTGTGATTGCTACTCATCGAGTTGTGTTCCTCTTTGTAATACGACTCCACCAAAGGGAATATTTAACAAGAGAAAAACTAAGGGAAATATGTTCTACAGAACATTTTCTGTGTGAAGCTTACATCCAGAGAATGAGGCACACGCTGAACAAAGTTCTTCATCACCAAGCGCTTTCAAGAAGGAGCTTGTGAGTAGCAATGAATTGTACAGTGAAGCCAGTACCAGTGATATGAGTTTAATATTAGGTTTAAGTATATTAAAAAAATGTTTAATCAAACTGCATGCGGAGTGATAATTTGTGAAAATCTCTTCAAAAGAAACGGTATAGCTCTTAGTTTCGAAGTCTTTTGTTCGAGGTGTGAGAGTAAGAAAGAATTTTGGAACCTGAAAATGTAAAATCAGTAATCGTTTTGAGAAGAATTTCAGAAATTTCGGTGGGCATCGGTAACGATCATACGGCTGGGAAAACTTAATTTGCTCTTATGAATCTGTCATGCACTTCTACCAGTGTTTCAAGATACAGAGATAGTAAATAGTAAAGCTAACTGCAGAAGAATCAATGAATTATGCAATTAAGGAAGCTGATGAAGAAAGTGAAGGCAACAACAGCATCTGCATAGCATTTGACGTATCATTACAAGAGAGAGCAACAATTCTCGTGCAGTTGCCGTTAAGTACTATACCAAGAAGGAGCTGGTTGTTGAAGTATTGTCAAACCATTGACATAGATGCACGAAAGTGGGTACAAATAATGAAAATAAACTGCTTGAACACAGCTGCCTGATAACGTATGAGAGATCCAGGGGAGGAATGGCCTCAGCTGCGAAGATCTTTCACCACTCTCAAGAACAACAGGGGGTTCGCTGTGCTAAATTCTTTGATGGTGGTTCAAATGGCTCTGAGCACTATGGGACTTAACATCTGAGGTCATCAGTCCCCTAGAACTTAAAACTACTTAAACCTAACTAACCTAAGGACATCACATACACCCATGCCCGGGGCAGGATTCTAACCTACGACCGTAGATGATGGTGGTGATTCCAGTTCATTCTAATTAATAACTTCCAGCAGAACATATGATGATCTATCACGGCAAAGTTCAAAGTGTTTTCGTCAGGTGCAGAAACGGAAGAGTACACGACTGCATAAAATCAGGCAGAATATTTATAGTAAAATTTGAAGATGACAAGACCATCAGAGGACGTTTGACTGACGAAACTATCAGTCAGCTAAGTGAATGCTATGACCAGTCATCATAAACAATACAAACAACCTGGAAGGAATGAGAAAATCAGTACGGGCAAAGTTCCTCCACAAGACGTCAAGTGATGAGAAGCCACTACAAAACACCATTACTGAAGGTGCTGGAGCAGTAATAAAGCCAGCGTGTAGAAAAATTACTCAAAGGAAAAACTCAAAATGCAAATGAGTCTTTCAACAAAAGTTTGATGGACCGGGGTGACCAAAAATGTGCTCATGGGCTTGAGAACACCGAAGACTGGTGTCAGTGATGCTGTGATCACCATCAGTGATGGAAATGTAGGCAGAATAAAGGTTATGAGGCAATCTGGAGTTAATTCTAGACATAGTGCGGAAGCAATCCTACAACATCAAGGTAGACAGCGAGTCCGCAAGGCAGAAACTATCGTCAGAAATACAACAGAGATCCCTCAGATAGAGAAACGGGCTTCACCTGAATGCAGTAAGATAAGGAGTACAAAGCTGGTGACTTTTAGGCAGTCTCTACGTTGAACAGTGAATATTCCTGTACTTCAACTTTCAAGTGCGATTTGCGAAAAAAAAACCTTTTTTTGCTCTTCTTTCCCATTATCTCAGAATCTACATAGGCTAAAGCGTTGAAATTCTTATGTCTTATTGACAGCGGTGTAGTGTTCATGTCGAACGCAAATGGTAGAGATAGCATTCACAGTCTCATCATTTAAAAAAATTTAAAAAATTAGAAAACTTTTTTAAGACCTTTATTAAAAATTAATTTCTTATATCTTAACGAAGTTACATACTTGATAGTAGATCAGTGAATATGTAAGGTATGACATTTCTTTTACTACGTTTGATAGTTACTGAGATAATGGAATATCAATTCTTTAAATGTCAGAGGAGAAGATATATCTCCTAGCACGGCCTCTATTTATTGCCTCTACTTCTTCAAAAACTATTGTTATGCCTTGGGCTCCTGCAGAGTCCATTGGAAATTCTCCACACACCCTTCTCGACATATCAGTTGGGGAACCTCTTCGAAAGTGAGTCTAATGCCCTCTGTTCCACTTTCTGCGGAAGGACCCTATCTGTGACGTCACTGTCCATCAGTTCATAGGTGTTAACATTAATTTTTCATATGCCATCTAACAAACCTTCGAAAGTTTCCTTCCGATTCTGTCGTATCCCACTGAACTGCTCGCGATAATATCTACAGCTGCGCTTACTCCTACATCGCTGTACCAGCCCTCTTCTCAGCTCATCATACGACAGAAAATTTCTCACGTCCTCGTGGTAGATTACATGAGAAGCCATGGACCCCTCTTAAATTAACTTCGGCCATTTGCTACAACGGCTCTTCCGTCCAAATAACCAACGTTGTTATCAATAACAGCTGTTTTCACCGACCTTGCCTGAAAAAAGGATCATCTAGGCTATTAGCACTCAAATCTAAAAAAACGACTGAAATTGATGAAGTTCTGCCCTCTTTCACAGTATCTAACTGATATCGCAGATCTGTATTATACATTCTCACTGGCACTGACTTGTCTAACAAAGACTGAGTCCCTACCTGCATTTACCTAGGCAATTTACTCACTCTTTGGGAAACCTTTCTCCAACACATTAGGACCAAGAGTAGGAGAGAGACAACAGTATGAACGGAAGAACACTTACTTCTAGCACTATAGCAATACCATTAACCCTTTCCACCCAACCATAAACCATTCACACTCGTCGCACTGCCTGGCACTGGGGCCATACTTTCTACTTGTGAACTAGGTCACTGAGGGCACTATGACGTAACAAATTACACTGATTCCATCGACTGGCCGTATATGAGCATAATCTCCGTTCACGTGGGACCTGAAATCGTCCAAATTTATTTCCCCATTAACCTTCACAAAGTTTTCTTGCAAATTACTCCACCAGTCCAGTTCAAGTATCACTGTCGATACTTGACGGAATCACAATCAGAAGAGATAGCTTTTCTTCATTTTAGCTATTGGCTGTGTGCAGCTCACGATGCTGCTCGATGTCGCTGGTCACTTCAGAAGTCAGCTGTAGTGTGGTCAGGATGGTTCCGAGTGTTGTTGACCTCATTACAGGTTATGATGTTTGGCAGGATGGAAGATAACGCGCAACGTACAGTGAACGATTTCCTCGGTGGTTGAGGAATCATACAAGCGGTGAGAATAACAAGTTTATTTAACAGCATTCCTTCTAGAGCTGAAGGCGGCGTCTCAGTGATGAGCAATGCCTTCAGGCAGCCGGGCCTGTGTCAGCAGAACACTAGTGGAATGCTGACTATGTATTGATGCCAGCGGTAGGAATCACTTGCGACAGAACACTTATGATCAAAGCAGCGCCAGCGGCTCGCCAGTAGCCAAATGCGCAGAACTGTCGAACGCCAGAAACCGGTGACAATAGGTCAAGAACAAAGCTCCGTCAGCCGTAGTGAAACAAGGACCCGTAGATGGCGTCTTGAAGTCAGGTGAAGTCTGTGTTAGGCCTCCAGCCAGAAGACACGAGTTTAGCTCCCAGCAACGTTAGGACTAAATGGCTCCCATACATCCTTGGCTAACAAAGGCTATGTCTAGTAGCACTGGAGTCTGTTTGGTTCTCGGCAGGGTCACATTTGCTTGAGTACCTCTCAGGATAGGCTGCGGTTGGCAGCAGATACTGCATAGCCGAAACGGGTGGTTTCTGTGGCCGCTAGCCTAGGCCTGTTGTGACAGGACGTCACTGTTTGTCACACAGACCTCATGACGGGTGCAGAGCCAGTCCCAGGCATGCTGCAACCCAAGTCACCACTGGCCCTCATACCATGCTGCGTCGACAATTTTCCAGCTTCAGAAGCAACAGCAGCAGCAACAGGGCAAGACGGTAGGTTATTGGCTCGCTTTAGTGTCCGAATGCAGACTTTTATAGTGTCAAATCGGCACCTTTCTAGCTTCTGGAAGCGGAATGTGTTGGCAACGTTGTGGTACGACAAGTCACAAGCTACAGAAGCTAACTTGGAAAACTGATGGTGTAACTATAACGATGTCTTCCCAGATCATTCAAATAATCTTTACAAAACGCAAATAGATGATTTCACTTAAAGTAACTATGTAATCTGGACAGATATCTAACACTTTCATAATGCTATTTCGAGGCGTGATGCTTCGGGATGGTAGGTCAGCAAATGCGTAGTATTGAGGAAAGTAGGATAAATTTTTATTTTGTCCATCTTGGTTGCATGAATAGACAATTTATTTCTGCAGTGGATATCGGCTTCCAGCTGACTCGCCCATTGTCAAACTACATATCTTGTTATTAACCGTAAATAGCCATACAACTTGGTGCCAAAAGGCATGAATAGCTTTGTACGAGGAAGTCTAACTGTGTGCAACAAGTACTGTCACTGATCTGGTGTTACACATAAACGACATAACCAAACTCGTCGTTCATGTATGACAGCAGTCACCCTTATTAGTAAGGGAGTTTTTTGCACATAGTTAGACTTTCACGTACAAAGGTGTTCCTGCCTATTGGTGCCATATTGTATGACTAATTACGGTTATAATTAGATGTATAGTTTGAGAATGGGTGAGACAGTCCCAAACTGGTAAACACTGAAGCACGGGGGAGGAGGAACCACCGAAAAGCCGCCGGAAAACCTCTCTGGGCGCGGACCTACGAGGGAACACCCAGATGTGAGGCCACCAGCCGGGCGTCGAACCACGGCGGACGGCCGAGAGAGTGCCCGAGGGAGGGGGAGTCAGATATACACCTCACGCCTGCAGTCCCTTGGCAGTACATCAGCACACCTAATGATGGCAACAAGGTCGACTGCCGAAATATTGTGTCCTTTGTTCACTCACACCAGGCTGTTCACCAGAGATTTATTTCGACTGAAGCAATATACTGTATATTCACGCAAGTGAGACGCACAAAATAAAAAGTTATAAAACTTTTCACAACTTTCATAGATACTACATTTTACGAGAAATGCAGTCAATACACTATTAGGCAAAAGAAATTAATCAAACTCCTATAATATCCGAATACGTTGAGCACTTAACCAGGCTACACTCGGAGCATTCCTTCACTGAATCAGTTTGTCTGTAACCATGTGTTATTTTTTAAGTGAAGTGAACACCTGTTACGTCACTGATTGCTGGTTGTAGCCTCGTGACGTTGCCATTCTGTACTTTCTTCTTCTTCTTTTTTTTTAATTCAAAGCTACATCGAATTAAGAAAGGTTGTCATCCACCGTGTGCAGGATGTATCAAAGATGACGACATTCATCCCCGAGTGTGGGACGTTTATGGGGACATTTTGACGATGTAATCGATGATTTTCAATACGTCTCCCCTTGCGGTCCTTAATAGTTCTCTTCCGACCGTTCCACATCAATCCAGCGACTCCTTCATAACGACATGGGTACTGAAGGTTCTGATATAAGAATTGTAGCATTGTGGTACGAACGACCACACAGGCTTTTCGCACTAAAATTTTAGATCTCTTATCTGTGTCCGACGAGGAAGTGTGACTTCATTTGGCAATGCACCACTCACTGATCCACTCTTTGTTAAACATTAATCTGTTTTCCATAATTACACATCATGGCGGCATCAAAACGAGGTATTACGAATATGAGCAGTTCTAGCAGCTTGTCTACAAATCTTCGTTGGACGTTAAGGATATACTTTTCTTATTCATTCAACAACTGGATACTGTATGACCTGCTGACACATTACTCCCATTGATAGCTAGCCAAACTCCATTCGAAAGAATATGTAATAATCAAATACAGAAAAATGATGTCAGCAGCTGAATAACGCTATAATCACCGAGAACAACTGCTGCACTAAAATTATAATATTTCTATCCAGTTTCTCAAAATTTAAGTCCAATTATGCATGTTACTAGTATCATAACAATGGCATTATGCTACATTGAGGGTCTCAACCACGAATAAAGTGTAAAACGCATGTTTGCATGAACGTAATACGGATCATACGTTGCCCAACTCTATGTAAAATATTTTTTCCATCCTTCTTAATTAACGATATTTTTTGGGGGTCTGTTGAACTACTTAGCCGGAAGTCTTCCGAGCAGCCAAGTTGTGATACAATAATTTGATTAATTGTGTAATGTTGACGTGTGTTTTTATTGTGTGTGTGTGTGTGTGTGTGTGTGTGTGTGTTTGTGTGTGTGTAACACAGAGATAGAGGGAGAGAGAGAGAGAGAGAGAGAGAGAGAGAGAGCGAGAGAGAGAGAGAGAGAGAGAAAGGAAGTGGGCAAGGAGGGGGAAAATGTGTTAACAAATACATTTTGTTTTAAAGCTGATCCTTCAGAGATAAAGGCACACGAATGCGCTGATTAAACAAAACGCATATGAGTGAGTGAGTGACAAGGTTTCCCTGTGATAAGACAGTTACGCTCCCAAAAAATGAGAGTGAATTGTATGATTGTGTTCTGCAATAATCGTGCCGTCGACCACATCGAAAACGAGAGAAAGTAGTAAATAAAGCATTCGCTTGTATATTTTAAAGACGCTTGCTAGTTAGAACACAACGTGCTAGTACGGCCTCTTCAGCTCTCGTGATTTTATTTCTCTGCTGTAAGACAGCGCAGTGGCACAGTTGGCATTTTTAACAAAAAATAGCATGTGCACTGACTGGATTAAGAATTGATTTTAGGGTCAAATTGTTGTTTCACTGTTTGCTGAACATTTGACAACACTGTAAGTTTTGTTTCATGTGGCTTTTCGTCTGTATATGTATCCGAAAACCAAGTAAAAACAAAACGGAATAAGGTTCCATTGTATTCGCTGCATTCGCATCCTCCAGTTTCCTGTTCTGAAAAGAAGAATGTGGACTTCAAGGATTAAAGATTTAGCTCAGAAGATCCGGAAGTCTGTGGCCGGAAAACCAGAATTAATTTTGAGAAAGAATATATCTCTTAAGCCCGAGGAAAGTGGGAATTAAGGCCGACCAACATATACCGTCAAATGGAATCTGCTTTGAGTAACTACTGAGTTCTCTCACTCCAGTCACATTGAAATTGGTTTTGCTGTAGACCGGAATTTTACGGACCAAGCAAGGCACCTTAAAGAAAACGAATGTCAACAGTTGTATAAGTCTCGTTCATAGTTGGTTCCTCAGACAAGAATTTGAAACATATGGGCTTGAAAATGATATCGTCGCTTATACACTTTGCCCTGTACTGATCTTCTCTGACTGCGAGAATGTAAACTGTAAGTAACTTTAAAACAAATCAAAACCGCATGAATTTACGTAACACAAAAACTGAATCAGATACAGCACTATTGATTTGTAATTGGCTCTGGAATTGAAACAAAACTTCATCAATTTGAAAGTTATTGTCCTTGTACTTTATCCCTGAAATAATAAAATTTCTTAGCTTTATCTGAGCAGTGGTAACGCACTTCACACTGCTCTCTGTTAGTACTCTAAATTGTGAAGATAGTATACAGCTATTGTGCAAAGCTGTTGCTTAGAATACATTTTAATTAAATCGAATATGATTGAGGTAATAACTTCTTGAGCAAAATGGTTAATCAAATCGACATGGATGTGGGAACTGGTATTGGCTTGTGGTAAGTAACAACTTGGCACTAACTTTAAAACTTGTATTTGGACTCTTCAAAAATTAATAATGCTCTCAATTAAAACTCAATAAACTGCTGATAACACTAACAATTAGCTTTACAAAATCACTGGATGAGAGTGCTATACCTTGTCTCAATCATCACGTATGAATAAGCGCATTGCATTAATAACAAAACAACTTTCTTTACCTTAATTATTTCCAATATGGTATCTTGCTGATAAAAAATCATTACTGCCCATAGCGAGTAAGTATATATCTCGCACACATCAGATACAACACGTCTTTCCACTTACAGTTCTCCATATATCTCTCTATCCAAAGTTATTCTAACACATTACCCATAACAGCTTGAACCAGCGATCGCTGTTGAGCAGCGACGCTGCTACACAATCGATACTACATTTCACCATGTGTGGTTCAATATAAAATTTTCTTTCAAAATTTTTGCCTGTGTATATATATCCCTTTCAATTTACTAAATAAATACAGCGCTTTCTAAATTAGGATATTTATTCATTAAAATTTCTTCTTCACAGCACAATTACACTGGTGTGCAGTGTGGATGATAGTAGCTTTCACATGATGTGTCACTGCTGAGTAATATAGCTCGATGAAACTTGGACCATACATAGAAATAACTGCTACAGCATTTACCGGAACGAAATACCTGATGAGACGAAAAAATATACTTTTTTTCAGAGGCAATAATTGCATTGAAGTCGCTGCGATTCACAATTGTCCCTAGGACATTACCAAAGGCGAGACATGGTTTCTAATTCGGTATGTGATCACCATGAACGCCAGTTCATGTTCTGCTTCGTTCTCCCAAGCAGGCCACGAGGTTGGCAAGGAGTTCTTGGGGTAGGGCGCTGCATTCCTCGATCAGAAGGATTGATAAGAGCTGGATGGTGCGTTTCCCCAATGCATCCCAGACGTGCTTGATGCCAATTAAGTCGGGGGAGCAGGCTAGTCCATTCGCCAAATATCCTCTCCTTCCAAATCCTCCTCCACCTACACTGTTCGATGCGGTCATCCATTATCGCCATAAAAATGGAGGTCGTGCTGGATGCTCTCCTCAAAAGACGTACAGGGTGAAGATATACAGAGTCCCAATAACGTTGGCCAGTGTGCCTGCCCTGATCGTAGATTTGGAGGTTTGTACCCCGCGGGTAAAATACCGGGAGCGAAAGGCTATTTACAATTTGTACAGAAACCAGATGGCAGTTATAAGAGTCGATGGACACGAAAGGGAAGCAGTGGTTGGGAAGGGAGTGAGACAGGGTTGTAGCCTATCCACGATGTTATTCAATCTGTATATTGAGCAAGCAGTAAAGGAAACAAAAGAAAAATTCAGAGTAGGTATTAAAATCCATGGAGAAGATATAAAAACTTTAAGGTTCGCCGATGACATTGTAATTCTGTCAGAGACAGCAAAGGACTTTTAAGAGCAGTTGAACGGAATGGACAGTGTCTTGAAAGGAGGATATAAGATGAACATCAACAAAAGCAAAACGAGGATAATGGAATGTAGTCGAATTAATTCGGGTGATGCTGAAGGAATTAGATTACGAAATGAGACACTTAAAGTAGTGAAGGAGTTTTGCTATTTGAGGAGGAAAATAACTGATGATGGTCGAAGTAGAGAGGATATAAAATGTAGACTGGCAATGGCAAGGAAAGCGTTTCTGAAGAAGAGAAATTTGTTAACATCGAGTATAGATTTAAGTGTCAGGAAGTCGTTTCTGAAAGTATTTGTATGGACTTAAGCCATGTATGGAAGTGAAACACGGACGATAAATAGTTTGGACAAGAAGAGAATAGAAGCTTTCGAAATGTGGTGCTACAGAAGAATGCTGAAGATTAGATGGGTAGATCACATCACTAATGAGGAGGTACTGAATAGGATTGGGGAGAAGAGGAGTTTGTGGCACAACTTGACTAGAAGAAGGGATCGGTTGGTAGGACATGTTCTGAGGCATCAAGGGATCACCAATTTAGTATTGGAGGGCAGCGTGGAGGGTAAAAATCGTAGAGGGAGACCAAGAGATGAATGCACTAAGCAGATTCAGAAGGATGTAGGTTGCAGTAGGTACTGGGAGATGAAGAAGCTTGCACAGGATAGAGTAGCATGGAGAGCTGCATCAAACCAGTCTCAGGACTGAAGACCACAACAGCAACAACAACAACAACAACCCCGCGGCAGCATTATGCCTCCCTACACCATAATAATTGCACCACAAAACCTATCATGTTCAGCAATGTTCCTGGGTGAATTACGTGTTCCTATCTCTTGCTACATGAAATTACGTCCAGCATTGTCGAATACGATCGTTTAGGTGGTGCAGGTGTTACAGTGCGGAGAGGCATAATGTTGCGTGGTGGTACTGAGCTCCAAATCTTTGAATACGGTACACTCACGGGTAATCATTGTTTTGTCGCTGTACTCCTTCCCCACGGGCGTCTTTTCAGGGATGAATGAAGGTTTAACTTCATCTTTATGACCACAACGAGCGACAGCATCCAACAGCGCAGATGGAGGTGCTCTTGCAACGAGATGATATTCGGAAAACGGACTGACGTGACCGATTCCGTGAATTAAATTCCATCGAGCAGTGTGCGATGCGTTGGGAAGACGTGTTACATGACGTCGACATGCAGATGCGCTATCCAGCAGCCTAAACCCCACTGGTGGTGAAATGGAAGCCCGTACCACAACAACCGCTAGACAGTCCTGTAGCCAGCATGGAAACCTGTTGCAGAGCATGCATTGTCGTCCGCGGTGACCACGCACACTATCGAGAACCATGTCCCGCGTCTTGTAATAGCCAGGGGACCATCATGAATCACAGTGGCCTTAGCGTAGATACTGTCTTTGAATAAAAGTGGCATTTTTATTCCTGTCATTGGGTATCTCCTTAAGTTAACATCTGTAAACTCTGTCTACGTATGCTCCAAGTTTCATCGAACCACGTTATTTGGCACTGACATATTGTGGTGTCACCGCCAGACACCACAGTTGCTAGGTGGTAGCCTTTAAATCGGCCGCGGTCCGTTAGTATACGTCGGACCCGCGTGTCGCCACTATCAGTGATTGCAGACCGAGCGCCGCCACACGGCAGGTCTAGTCTAGAGAGACTCCCAAGCACTCGCCCCAGTTGTACAGCCGACTTTGCTAGCGATGGTTCACTGTCTACATAAGCTCTCATTTGCAGAGACGACAGTTTAGCATAGCCTCCAGCTACGTCATTTGCTACTACGTAGCAAGCCGCCATATTCAGTTACTATAATTACTATCTTCAATAATGTATTCTGAACAGATAATATTGTGAACCATGTACCGTCAAGAGCGACGTTCATCATTAATGGATTCAAACTAATTACGTCCGCTTTCTGAATTCTCATTCCTCGTCATGTTCCAGTCCTCACGTCAGTATAGTTCTTCCCTCCTCACGCTAGCCTGCGTGAGCTAAAACACGTGCATTTCGGCCTCTACTCGTAACACGGTGTTGGCTTTTCTGCTAACACAAAACATATCGTCCGTAAGTTTTGCAGACCAGTTTACTTTCGGCGTTTTTAGAAATTGCGCATTGTTTAGGTACAAGAAGGTACCATGCGTATAATAAAAATTGTGTGTTCACACTATATGCCAACGTTCAGTGCGATTTACGAATTTAAATGTTCTTTAACCATCAAGAATGGCTAAATCTGTAAGCCAAAACAAACGGAAGCATTTAATGTGAATACGCTGTCATATTTACGCGCTTTGTACATTCTTTTATCTAATAACGGCTTAAAATTTCGAAACTAAATGTGGGACGAAGAAAAAATGTAAATAAATATAGCGGGAAAATGTCGCATTCATTTAACTGAAAGCTGCGTTCTTCATGGTGCTTGCAGCTTTTTGTCATTATTAGTTTCAGCTGCCTTTTGTGCATGACGCTCCTAAGTTTCGCAACATCCTTTCAGCGAAAGGATTCTTCAGCAAATCACGACATCTCCGGCTACAGCTGTATTGACAAAGTCTCTCTTTCATTTGTGTACAGCATGAATAGCTGTAGTATCATTTTCTTTCAGTCTGGTATACTAGCCATGCTTTTCTTATGTCCTGTCCGCATTCAAAACACGTCCAGTTCTCTTAACTAAGTAAGCTACAGGATCATTAGCATTCCTGGGAACGTATTGGGCAAATGCGCATTTTTTTTCATTACACAGCGTGACAGTTAATTAATTTGCGTCGAGCCTACATCCAAAAGTGAGCATTCACTTCAACTTAAAAAGAGTTCCTCAAGTTTAACGGCCACTGCAGTGCGGCGAGGGCCAGTCTGGAAAAGTCTATAGAGACTAAACGACGCACCGGCTCCTAGCCGCGTCCCGCGAACCGTGTCCGTCCAGTCCACAGCCGAGCTCAAGGAACGAAATTTTTGGTCTTAATGATGTCCCCAAGGAAAAAGAAAGAAGGAAAAGATATGACAAGTAAAGAATGAGAGCGGACCGTTGCAAAGAACTTTTTGCAAGACGACGGTCGGTGGTTCTCTGAAAGAGAGCCCGCTCTAATGAGAAATCGGGAGCGCGTTTCTTTCAGCTCAGGCTGGAAAAACACGTAACGGAAAGTCCCTGCCTTCACTGGACTTGTTTCGGTTCTCACTTTCACTTATAAGTCGTGCGTGTCTCAAAGAGTGCGTTCGCTTAAACTGGGCAATCCAAACCCATGAATCATCTTAACTCCACACACGGGAGGAGTTTGTAGCCAAAATTTCCTCAGCAGCTGTCATACCTTCGTCCGGGTACTTTGAAATACGTTTCGAGTAGTCTTCATTGTTTTTAATGCAGTGCGATTAATTCTATTGTATGTGGCAGGCGAAATATAAACATGCAGTACAAAACGTCCGTTTCGAATGGAACTCTGGGGAAAAACTCCTCTTCTGTTTCCTCAAATACCTTACAAGGAAATATCCATCTCCCTTGTTGCTGTCAGAACATGCTGTTAACAAATAATTTTTAATGTTAGGAAATTACGCAATAAAAACATAAGCGTTATAAAATAATAGGGTCGAGTATACTCGTACATGCATATTCAGCAACCGTATTCGTAAACTTTTTTATTATATCAGTTGCTAATGAACAATATATTCAGTTTAAACTCAAATAATGGTTTCGGTTTTTATTTACATAAGCGTTTCTCAATATGATAGCAATAATTAACTGCGATAAAGGTTAGATAAATAAAAATATTTGTTTTATTGAAGTGACTCTGTCACGAAATAGCATATGTAATTTGGAAAGTGAATTATGAATTATAAACTGGTATCATTTATTCAGTCCGAAAAAAACATGTTTTATCTCAATAAAAGTGACAGCACGAGAAAAGATTACAAATAAATTGTCCCAGCAAGATAAAGATTTAGCAATCAAATTATAAACTGAACAACATTTACAGGAGCATATGTGAATTTTGATAATAGTTTATTGACTGTTAAGTGCAAATTAATGCTGAAGGAAGTGAAGACACGCAAGTAATTAAGGAGAACCGCCACAGGAAAGTAGAAACAATCAGAGGTTTTTGAGAATTTCAAACGAGCGTTAGGCAACATCCCACTGAAATAAGAATAATAAATGTAACAGAAGATCAATGCGTTAGTTTCGATACATGAAATAGCGAAGGCAGAAGAGATAGAATCGGACTAATACACAAGGTCCAGTAGGAATCCTTGGATAACCAATGAGTTACTAAATTTCATTTACGGAAAGAGAAAATAGAAAATGCATCGAATGACACAGGTAACAGGAAATATAGACGTCTAAAAAAGATCACATACACCTAAGAAAAATCGTAAAACAGGAAGCAGTAGACGACATATGCGGAGTTGTAGAAGCATGTGTGACAGTGAAAATTCAGATGCATCTTATAGGAAAATTGAAGAAATCTTGCAGAAAAGATAACCAGTTGTACGAACAATAAGAGCTCGGATAAGAATACGAAGATCTGTATTAGATTCTGCCTTCATTACGGCTTTGTATAATACTTACTTAAACAACTCAGTTATTAATAAATGTTCTTGTATTTGTAACAGCAAAATGTAACGAACTCTTAAATATCCAGTTGAATGTCAGTAGGACATTGGAACTATTTGTAAAGGCTCTTAAGCGTGAACATGTTTGTGGGGAAGCTCCTTTGTTAGATTATGATAATCAGAACTTGTCCTGACGATTTCTTAGTCTAGCCAGTGAAAGACACCGCACTGCTGAGTTACCCGATTCACGTTAGACAGAGCCAATAATCAGATCGGTACGGAAAAGTATCTTGGGTATGACACCAGCGTACTGACATCGATTTAACCACCTGTAATATCTGAGTAGTTTTCCTTTGTATCTGTAACGAACGTCTGAATACTTAGACATTACCAACAGAAGACTGTGGAATTATTCTGCGGTTAGTTAAATACCATACGACGTACGTTCTTGATATCGTTGTTGATAAAAATGGTGAAAACACTCCTGAACTATTAAGGGATATTCACGAATCATTCAAGGATATAACTCGTCTCATAAAGAGCATACTGTCGTATTTGTTTTACAGAGATTTTTGTACAATAAGAAAGACTGTAGAGAGAATAATTTGAAGTGACACACGTTATCTTCTTTACATAACAGAATAACGTTATCATTTACTGGAATCCTGTGTTGAATTGCGAGTGGCTTGTTTCTTAAAGTTAGCGGGATGGAGAAGTCGATGGGTGTGTGTCGGAGCCAGTAGCAGAACCATGTTCTGCGAAGTATCTGAAGCGTATAACCCATAATGCACTGCTGAAGCACTACCCTGGTGATAAGGGAAGGAACAGTAACAGGGAAGGCAAGGTAAATTTTAATGAACATTCCCGCTCGTTACAATCGTATTTGGTTTTTTGTGTCTGTATTACATTTATCTTAATTAAATCAAACACTACGCCAAAGTAAAGAAGCTTCTGTAATAGATTTTCAATAAGACACGTGTATTTATACAACTGTGCGGAACGTTAGGAGGGAAAATGGAAACCTTGGGGTGCAGTACAGTAGGTAATGTCCTATCTGTATTCGGAAGTACATCCAGTGAGTTGCATGTAAACATGAAATAGCACATAAAAATGCAAATATTTACATCACACGATTTGCAGAACGCCCCTTCTCTCTCTCTCTCTCTCTCTCTCTCTCTCTCTCTCTCTCTCTCTCTCACACACACACACACACACACACACACACACACACTCTTGTCGCGCACAAGATAGATTGGACAGCGCGTGAGATGTAGAATTTCTGTTATATGCTGTTTGTATGATAAATAGGACCACAGATATGTAAATATTTAGCAAGACATAAAAATTCTGGAAAGAGCAATGTGACCTGTGTCAGATACAAACGGGTCCAGCTACCGAAACTTGGTGAGACCCAGTAGCTGTCCTACCCTAATGCTTTCACGTACTTATCTTTATTGTTATGAAAACTGTGGAACTTGTTACACAAACGTGAGCAGTACAGGATTCGAGTACCGTTATCTCGTCGTAACGCCGCAACTTTCGATGAAATTGTCTCACACAAAAAGAAAATATCTGTCAGAGGAAATTGACATAAGTTGACGTATCGTGATCTAGAAATATGCATGAATTCCCTGCTTCCAAACCGACTATGATTCTCGATCATGAACTTTAATCATGTATACATATACCAATCCATGTACACACATCCTGTAAACTGACTCATTCCATATCAATTCGATAACACAAATTTTCAAATGATCTATGGAGCATGTAACTAACAAAACAAAATGTCGATAAACTAGGGGAACGCACTGTGGATGGTTCACAGTGCATTCCAAAAGCGTGAGCGTGAACGGGCAGCGGTGAGGAGGCGTGTTGAAGCCAGCCTGCCCATGAACGGCTGCCATGTAGAAGCCTGTTCCAGTCTTCTGTACATTGTTGTTGCCAGCAACTTGGTTGCCTGAGCTGTTAAGCTGATTGGGCGATAATTCTCGCACTAGTCAGCTCTTGCAGTCTTCGAAGGTATGTGGATGATATTTTACCGAACGCCAGATGGTATATCGCCAGTCTCATACGTTCTGCAGAGAAACGTGAAAGTCGTTTTGTTGCCACTTCCTCCAATGATTCTAAAATAATTCCAATGGAATTTTATCTGTCCCTCCTACCTTACTTAATCAATTAAATTCTGATTCTAATACTGGATCCCCTACCTCTTCTACGTCGACCGCTGTTTCTTCTTCTATCACCTCATCAGACAAGTCCTCCCCATCATAGAGGCCTTCAATGCCTTCTTTCCACCTACGCACTCTCTCCTCTGCATTTAACTGTGGTATTCCCATTGCACTGTTAATGTTACTGCCCTTGCTTTTCGTTGCAGCAATGGCTGTTTGGACTTCCTTATATGTTGAGTCAGTCCTTGCGACAAACATTTCTATTACTTTTGTAAAAAAAAAAAACTGCCTATTCCTGCTGCTAGTTACTTCATTAATCCGACACACGTTTCGCCTTCTCCTGTTCTAAGGCATAATCAGTGGTATCTATAACGATACAGTTTTGGTAGTTATAGATTATCAAACAGTTCACTTCGCGATTTTTTGTAAAAAACGTAATTACTTACGATTTGCTGATCTGCGTTTCCTCACATCTGGTCTGGAAGTCGCACTACCACTTTTATCACTGCCATAAAATCACATCTTTGTGTTCTCGCCTTCCACACACTGTTCATGACGTTTCTCACTCTTTTTAGTGGTAGATTATTGTTCTTTTGTCACTCTATACAACTATTTCGTCGTACACTGCTTTTCACAGAGTAAATATTGCGACTCCATTATGTGTTTCATCTTATTTGGTATGTTCACCAATTTGTTGCCAACCTGACGAAGTATATGTTCGTTACTAACTTCTATTTATGATGTTTATACCGTGTGAACTGTTTGATAATCTATAACTAACAAAACTATATCGTTATAGATCCCACTAATGATGACTTAGAACAGGAGAAGGCGAAACGCGGAAGGGGTAAATAAAGTAACTAACAGCAGGAAAAGGCAGTTTTATTTACAAAACAAGTATTTATAAGCTTGCTGCGGAGGATGGCCACACAAACAAACATGTTATTTTTATTACGATTTCCTCTCATTTTTCATGCAGCCACTTCGCCCAAACTTCCTTGCAATTCCGATTTCTTTCATTCCTAAGTGAATTTTTCTTTATAAATCAATTTCCTTGAAGATTTCTGTACTTGCTCCTTTCATCGATTTCATCGGTCAACTGAAGTATTTCATCTGTTACCCATGGTTTCTTCACACTTATCTTCTCTACACCTGTTGCAAATACAAAATTTCTGATTTTCACCTTGATTTCCATTTTTCGACCAGTCAGAACTTACTTTCTGGACACTCCTCGTACATGCTTCGTGTGCTAGTGTAGATCAGTTGGCTTTGAAGGTACTATGGAAGCCATGTGTTTCTTCCTGTTACAGTCCTCCCGCTATCAGATTTGATTACCTCTCCTGCTTTCTGGACCGTTGTGGCATCAGGATTCTTTTCCTTTAGTAGGGGTCTAGAGTGCATATTAAAATCCTGTGATTAATGAAGTGTGAATTTTTGCTCCTTACAGTATCAACTAACATAATGAGTTCGGTCAGTTAGTTTAACATATTTCTATCGTTTGGGATCAAAGAGTAGATGGGATTGCTTATTAATTGTACTGGTTGATAGCCGACAGTTTCACGCTAACAACTGTAGCACTGCATACTTTGCAAAAGTAATCTTTGTGCTGGCTAGTGTAGAGAGAGAGGCTGAGGAAGCAACTGTTTTCGAGCAGGGTGGGGGCAAGGTGGGATATTTTGGTCATTGGCCGAAGTGCAGAGTTTCACAGCCCTCTGCAAAATTGTTCTGTAGAGTGGCACGGCAAGCGTCCCCTCCTATTGTCGAGGGTGCGGGTGAAAGTTGAAAGGGGGCAGTAAAGACAGCGATCCAACAAAAATCGCTTGCAGTTTCTTCAGTCCCATTGTAATGTGTCTCCCGTCGCCAAGCAGGCCCTGGGAGACAACAGTTAAACGTTTAGAAATTCTTCCCACACAGAATGGATAGCACTTTTCCACCACAGTCTATAGAGGCCCTGAGACTGACTGACCCCTTTGGCAGATGTAGCTTTAAATTGTTTGAGAAGCTTCCAGAACATTTTGTTTGAATTTATCAGGGTCGGCCAGTGGTTGCATGTCTAAAAAGAGTTAAATCAGATTGTATAGAAGGCCATAATTGTATGAATTGTGGGTCCACGTTAGGGAACCAGGGTTTGCTATTATCAAGGCAGAATGTGTCGACGACTCTGGTGGGTGTCAGCTGATACATATTGCTGCATAGTGTATAATTTGTTTGAGACATTGCTGGCAAAATGTCCAATAATCACTCCCAAACCTAGTCTGAGAAAGCGCCGATTGTAGCACGATCGTTTTGTTTGTGTGTGAACAGAGGAACAAGTTGGTGCGTCTCCATGGAGCTTCAGGCAGTCTAAAGTGCTCACTTACGATTGTGTACTTGAATCAAGTGTCTGCTCCTGGCTAGTGTGCAAGCATATTGTCTTTAGTAACTCCCAATGTAGCAGTTTGCAGACACGATCAGATTTTCTCTGTGTAGTGAAATTCACATCTTCAGCCTTCTGCAAACTGATGTGACAAACATGCTCTTCACTCAGCTATTTATGGTGATACATGCATCACGGCTTGAGAAATAGGGAGCCTTAATGATAAATGTGTTCAATTCCGCTAGATTGTTCCCTGAGCTCTCTGTTGTCAGCGCCATTCGGGGTGGAGGTTTGTACTAACGAAGAACCTAGACAGTATAAAACATTTAAATGTTCCTTTCGTGAAAGCGAGGAGGCGCGATTTTTGCATAGAAGAAAGGTGTTGTGCCAATCTTAAACTTAGTCTGATCAACAGAATTGACTGAATGTTTTAATTGTACAGATTGTATTTGGCAATTTTCTTGTTTTTTTTTCTCCTTGTAACAAATATCTCAGTGGAATTCTACTATTCTCATTTAATTAGGAATAGTCTTTATCCCACTGATTTTGAATATGTTATTTAAAATCATTAGTCAGTTAGGACCAGTTAAATAAGTTTTGTCTAGTGTCTGACGTTGTCTACTGCAGTAGACCTTTCCAGATCACAACAAACAAATACCACGACCCATTCCAGTGTTACAATGGAACAGGGGATAACTACAGGCCAGTAACAGGCAGACGGGCAGAAAACATATAGAAATACAAGGCAGTCTCGTTACGCAGAAAAATGTTGGGGACTTGCCAGTTCACAAATTTGGATTACATAGGCGATCCGCAAGCTTGCTGTGGGCCAAGACAAATGAGCATGAAAGCACCTAAAACAGAAGAGAAGTAATGATGATTAGTCCTATCCAAAGAGAATGTAGCAGTAAATTAGAGATGAAGCTCCAGGATTTGAATCACAAAGGAAGGTAATGAGTAACGAGCAGACATGCATTGCGAGCACACAGACAGGGGCAGCAGTAGAAAGATAACCCCTCTAGCAATGTTGATACGGCGAGACTAAATCCTGACCGTGCAAATCGCGTATTTGTAGCTTAATCATGGAAGGAAGTGCTACGAGCTTCCTACCGTGAACGTCTTTATTGAAACCTACCGCAACAATGCGGAAGGAAAACGTCTTCTGCAGCCAACTGAATTGTGGCAGAGACACGGATGGTCACTTAGTCTATCTGCAGGGGGATCAGTTAGGCGTACCCAAGCACAGGTTGACGTTTCTGTTGTCAGCGCCAACACATTGTGTACGACACGGACTAGTGTCCCTCCATGCAACCGGTTCATCAGCTTGAATTTGAAATAACGACAACCAGAACTTCTGTAGATTTTCGCCATATTGTGTACACTCTAAGGGAAAACCAAGCCGACACACCATGAAGAAATTATCCAAAATTTATGTGTATAGACAAACAAATAATTAAAATTTCAGAAAAACTGGATGTTTTATTCAAGAGAAAGGGATTCACAACTCGAGAAAGCCCATAACGCGCTGATCTATATCTCTTGAACAAACAGTTATTTGGTTTGGCATTGATAGATACAATTGTTGGATGTCTTCCTGAAGGATATCGAGCAAAATTCTGTCCATTTGCCCGCTAGACCATCAAAATCCGAGGTGGTTTGAGGGTTCAGCCCCTAATGCTGCAAAAGTTCTGAACTGAGTAGAGATCCGGCGCCCTTGATGGCCAAGATGGGGCTTGTCAAGCTCGAAGACAAGCAGTAGAAACTCTCGCCGCATGCGCGCTGGTTATCTTGCTGAAATGTAAGCCCAAGATGGTTTTCCATGAAGGGTAACAAAACGGGGCGCAGAATATCGTCGACGTACCGCCCTGCTGTAAGAGTGCGACGGATAGCAACCAAAGTGGTCCTACTAGTAAGTGAAATGGCAGCCCGGACCATTACTCCCTCTGGTGTTCGGCGTGTCTCCAGACACGTTTTAGGCCTGCAATCTCATCGACTGGAACAGAATTTGTCTTCAGTGACGCGTTTCGCTCCGTGCTGAGCTTGAGCCTCTATGACAAGCGGGAGTTTTACTATCTAACTTGCCAGTTGGACAGAATTTGGGATGGTATCCTTCAAAAATGGTTCAAATGGCTCTGAGCACTATGGGACTCAACTTCTGAGGTCATCAGTCCCCTAGAACTTAGAACCACTTAAACCTAACTAACTTAAGGAGATCACACACATCCATGCCCGAGGCAGGATTCGAACCTGCGACCGTAGCGGTCGCGCGGTTCCAGAATGTAGCGCCTAGAACCGCTCGACCACTCCGGCCGGCTGGTATCCTTCAGGAAGAAATGCAACAACTCTTTCGATCAATGACAAGCCGAATAACTGTTTGCATAATGGCCATAGGTGGAAGAACTCGTCATTGACTTCCTCAATTTGTGAAGCTATTTTTCTTGAATAAATCATCCGATCTTATCTAAAATTGTAATCACTTGTTTATGTACTTCACATCTATCTATTGCCTTCACATTCGAAAAATTCCTTCGTGGTGCTTCTTAGAGAGTAGTTTAAGATCGAAATGATTGGTGACACGAAAATTGCTCTGCATCGGTCATTCGATAGTCTTCTATTTAGGCAGGCTATCGGTGTACACGTTCAGTTTGCTTGCAGAAATTACTTTTAATGGATAAGTAAGAGAGACTGAATTCAACGCCCTTTTAATTGAAGGGTGTACAACCCTGTGCATCATACCATAGAACACGTCATTGCATAATCAGTCCGCATCTGTAATTGGAAATGCAAATTTGATTTTATTTTCTTCTCTCTGTTTGTCATGGTAGAGGGCTGGGCAGCTACAGAGATTTCGCTACGTCCTCTGAACGTCTCTGAAAGCTTCTGGGTTACGTTATCCCGACCTTCCTCGATAGAAAGGGTGTTCGACTGCTGCCCTTATGTGCATGCTCTCCTTTCATCCAATGTAAATATCTAGTCGTGGGTTGTCGATACACTGACCAGCTATCTCCCGCTCGCCACGACGATTGATGAAGTCTGGCCTAGAGAGGAAGCAAAATGGAACGACGCAGCTGTCACTCAAGCTCAATTCGATTCGATGTCTAGCCAGTTTAGAGCCGTAGTCGCTGCCACAAATTTGTGTACTAAATTTCGCTCCCTCTGTACCCCCAAATTTCCTACCATTTCTTAATGTACACGACTGCTCGGCTTCCTGTGTCCACAGTACACTCTATAGTTCACAGAAAACCTTAACGGGCTGTGTTGGTGTGAACAAGCAAACTTGATTTTGGTAGAATGAAACAAGGAAGTTTGAGTTCTCGGAAAGATGTTCCCAGCACAGCAACAGAGAGTCCTTAGAGCTATCCTACATGCGGTATAGTAGCAGACAGCCAGGTTCCAATAGTGCATTTCGAAGCGATGTGTGAAGTCTTCACAGACGAACGGCGTGATTGTGGAGCTCTAGGTCGCAGTTTATAAAGGCGTTTCGGCTCCCAGGAGGTGAGCCCAGATGAATCGCCATAGGGCTCTACAACCTCTTTGTCTCGATAGCGTCGATATTTTCCTCGGCGTAATCGACGTAGCTGTCCGGGCGAGATAAGAGAACGTTTTACAGCAATAACTCCGCAATTAGCTGTTTCCAGGACAACTCTTTCGTGCCTCATAGCCACGTCATGAGGTGCATATCTAACGAACAAGAAGTGACTGAACCCCTATAAATCAAAGTAATGCCAGAGCCATTTATAGTTGGTTGGTAGGTTGGTTTAAATATTAAAGAGACCAAACTGCAAAGGTCATCGGTCCCTTGTTTCACAAAAACTCAAAGCACATTGAAACTATCCACCAGTCAGGCGAAGCACTAAAATAAAAATTCCGGGGGAAGAAAAGCCCCAAGGTCAATGGCAAGACAACATAGGAAACTGAGCACAGTAACAAACACAAAACATAGAAGAAAGGCAGAAGGAATTAAAACTGTACAGCAGAGGACTGTGGCTGGCTGATCACGAAAATAATAGGATGAGCCAACCACTCTGAAACACGTTAAAACCTCCAGCCTACAAGATCAGGGTGGAGACGAATTACAACACAAAACTAAGTAAAATATACAGCACAAAAGAGGGTGACGCTATAAAATTAAAGGGACCTATAAACGCCGCTTGCTCGAATAAAACTTAAAACACGATCTGTCATAGAGACATTGTCACCTAAAAGAGATGATAAATCACCCAGGAGACTAAAAGTTCGCCTGAGGGCGGTTAAAAGAGGACATTCCAACAATATATGAGCCACCGTCATGTTTGCACCACAGCGACAATGAGGGGGGTCCTCTCGACGCAGCAGAAGACCATGCGTCAGCCAAGAGTGACCAATGCGGAGCCTACACAGAACAACAGAATCCCTGCGAGAGGCCCGCATGGAGGAACCCCACACAGTCGTGGTCTCCTTTACTTGCCGCAGCTTGTTGGGTGCAGACAGAGTGCGCCATTCGTCTCCCCACATCCCAAAGACCCGACGGTGCAACACCTTTCGGAGATCAGTTGCCGGGAGGCCGATCTCCAGCGTCTGTTTGCGGGCAGCCTCTTTGGCTAACTGGTCGGCGAGTTCGTTTCCCGCTATCCCAACGTGTCCCGGGGTCCATATGAACACCACCGAATGGCCACGCTGTTCAAGAGCGTGAATGGACCCCTGGATGGCACCAACAATGGGATGGCGTGGGTAGCACTGGTCAAGAGCCTGCAGACTACTGAGCGAGTCACTGCAAATGACGAAGGACTCTCCAGTGCTGGTACGAATACGCTCAAGGGCACGAAAAATGGCTGTCAGTTCTGCGGTGTAAACACTGCAGCCTTCCAGCAAGGAGCGCTGGTCGAAATAGTCCGCATGAGCATAAGCGTACCCCACACAACCATCAACCATCGAGCCATCGGTATAGATAACCTCCGAGTCATGGTATGCGCCTAGGAGAGCAAGGAATTGGCGGCGCAAGACTGCAGGAGGAACTGAATCTTTTGGCCATTGGGAAAGTTCCAGCCGAAGCTGCAGCCGACGAATACACCAAGGTGGTGTATGTGGGCGGACCTGGAAAGCAGATGGAAGAGGCAAACACTCTAGTTCACTAAGGAGCGACCAAACACGGATCCCAGTTGTATGGCCTGATCGCGGCCGCCGGTATGGGATATGGACTGCCGCGTTAGCGAAAAGGAGATGGTAGTTAGGGTGATGGGGCGAACAACGGACGTGTGCAGCATAGATAGGTAACAGTTGTTGCCGACGGATGCGAAATGGAGGAACCCCAGCCTCAGCAAGGAGGCTATTAACAGGGCTGGTGCGGAATGCTCCTGTCGCCTGTCGAACCCCACAGTGGTGAACGGGGTCCAGCAGCTGCAACGCTGAGGGCGACGCCGAGTCATACACCACACTCCCATAATCCAGTCGGGACAGCACGAGGGCTTTGTAGAGCTGCAGCAGCGTTTTACGATCTGCGCCCCAAGGTGTGTTGGTGAGGGAGCGGAGGGCATTCAGATGCTGCCAGCACTGACGCTTGAGCTGACGAATATGTGGAAGCCAAGTAAGCCAGGCATCGAACAGCAATCCCAGAAAACGGTAAGTTTCAACAACCCTGAGCATGGCATCCTGAAGATAGAGCTCAGGGTGGGGATGGACAGTTCGACGCCGACAAAAGTGCATAACACAAGTCTTCGCAGGAGAAAAGTGAAACCCATGGGCGAGGGCCCACGCCTGCGCCTTGCGAATGGCTGCCTGCAACCTACGTTCTGCAACACTAATGGTGGAAGAGCTGAAAAAGATGCAGAAATCGTCAGCATATAACGTGGGTGAGACAGATGACCCCACTGCTGCTGCAAGGCCATTAATGCCCACAAGGAAAAGTGGCACGCTCAATACAGAGCCCTGTGGTACGCCGTTTTCCTGGACATGAAGTGAACTATGGGATGTGCCAAGTAAAACGCGGAATGTCCTTCTGAATAAAAATGGGGAGAGAGCCCCGGAGTCCCCACCCTTGCAACGTGGCGAGAATATGGTGCCGCCACGTCGTGTCATATGCTCTGGAGAGGTCGAAAAAGACGGAGACGAGGTGTTGGCGCCTGGAAAAAGCAGTGCGGATTGCAGACTCGAGAAAGACCAAAGTATCGGCGGTGGAACGGCCCTGACGGAAGCCGCTCTGGCACGGAGCCAGAAGACCCCAAGACTCGAGCAGCCAACACAGCCGTCGACTCACCATACGTTCCAGTAGCTTGCACAGAGTGTTTGTCAAGCTAATGGGCCGATAGCTATCCACATTAAGCGGGTCCTTACCAGGCCTCAGCACCGGAATGGTACTTTCTCGCCACTGCGACGGAAAGACACCATCGCCCCATATGCGGTTGAAGATGGCAAGAACACATCGCTGACAGTCCTGGGACAGGTGTTTGAGCATCTGATTGTGGATGCCATCTGGCCCAGAGGCTGTATCGGGGCACTGTGCCAGGGCGCTTTGGAGTTCCCACGAGCTAAATGGGGCGTTATACGCCTCAGGGTGGCGAGAAGCAAAAGAAAGCCGTTTGCCTTCCTGCCGGCGTTTTAGCGCACGAAACGCGGGCGGGTAATTCCCCGGCGCAGAGGCCCGAACATAGTGCTGAGCGAAATGCTCAGCGATTACATCGGCATCGGTGCATAGCGCCCCGTTGATGGAAAGCCCTGGGACACCTGTAGAGTGCTGCAATCCATAGATGCGCCGAATCTTCATCCACACCTGGGAGAGTGAAGTACGGGAACCAATGATGGAAACGTACCTCTCCCAGCACTCCTGTTTCCGCCGTTTGATGAGCCTCCGGACCTGAGCGCGGAGACGTTTGAAGAAAATGAGGTTCTCCAAAGACGGGTGCCACTTATGTCGCTGAAGAGCCCGCCGACGCTCTTTATTGGCTTCAGCGACCTCCGGCGACCACCAAGGCACTGACTTTCAATGGGGGCACCCTAACGAACGAGGAATGATACGTTCTGCAGCAGAAACAATCGCTGCAGTCAGTGTCTCATCCGCCACATCTATGGTACCGTGGGGGAGAGAGTCAACAGTGGCAGCAGAGGAGAACACTTCCCAGTTTGCCTTGCTAAATACCCATCTGGGCAAGCGTTCTGGGGAGCGACGCTGGGGTAGTGAAAGGAAGATGAGAAAATGGTCACTACCACACAGGTCGTCATGGACCCTCCAGTGTACCAATAGTAGAAGCCCTGGGCTGCACAACGACAGATCTTTGGCCGAGAACGTGCCTTGCGCCACACTGAAATGTGTGGCGGCGCCAGCGTTTAAGAGGCAGAGGTCGAGTTAGGAGATGAGGTTCTCGACATCTCTGCCTCGGCCAGTAATCTTCGTTCTACCCCACAGGGGATTGTGGGCGTTAAAATCCCCCAGGAGAAGAAAAGGCGTGGGGAGTTGGGTGACAAGTGCAGCCATTTCGCTCAGCGGGACTGTACTACCCGGAGGGAGATAGACACTGCAGACGGTTACGTCCTGGGTAGTCCTTACGTGGACAGCCACAGCTTCCAATGATGTTTGAAGGGGCACTATATACAGAGGTAAGGACATACACGGAGGCTCCACCTGACACACTATGGTAAGTGCTACGGTTACAGTAATATCCCCTGTATCCACGAAGGACAGGGGTCCGCATTGCCGGGAACCAGGTTTCCTGGAGGGCAATGCAGAAAGCAGGTGTCATGCTTAGAAGCTTGCGTAGCTCAAGAAGATGGCTAAAATAACCGCCACAATTCCACTGGAGGATGGTACAAAGCGTGTCCTGTAGGGGCATGAAGGCACTGATAAGGCAAATTGCTTCGCAGAGTCACATGCTGCCACCGACTGAGTGACTGACGTCGCAACTTCCCTCGTTTCTGATGAGACTGCGAGATCCAGGTCATCAGGGGACGCAAAGAGCTCGACCTCATCCTCAGAGGCGGAAGTGACAAAAAGTGGTGGCGCGGGAACCACTGGGTCCTTATTCTTTTTGGAGAGCTTCCTCTTCTCTCTCTTGTCTTTGGGAGGAGGTTGCACATGCTGAGAGGGCTTTCCTGACGTATTGTCAGGAACAGAAGAAGAGCGTGAAGCCCTTCAACCAGCAGCTGGTGGCTTCTTCAGCCACCGGCTAGTGTCTTGGGAGACATTGGTAGAGTCCTTGGAAGGGACTCCCCCAAAGGACCCCTTCCGAACGAATGAGGCTGGAGGAGGCTGTTGCATCTCCGGCTGAGTAGCCGGAGAGTGCTGTCGCTTCTCTGGCTGAGTAGCTGGAGAAGGCTGTCGCTTCTCCGGCTGAGAGGTGGGGACTGACATCCCCAGTTGTTCGGGCCGCACTGCTCCCACACTGTTTCGGGAGTAGTGGAAGAGAGAGTGGCCCATACCAGCGGTGGGGCAGGCGTAACTTGATTTTTCTGTGGACCAACGGAGAAGGGAGTCTTTGCAGGAATGGGTGGCGGCAGTGTGACGGTAGCATAACTCCTCAACATAGGTGTGTGGTTGAGTCGTTCAAGCTTCTTCTTTGCCTCTTGGTAAGTTAAACGGTCCTAGGTCTTAATTTCTTGTATCTTCTGCTCTCGTTGGTAGACTGCACAGTCTGGTGAGCAGGGAGAATGATGCTCCCCACAGTTAACGCAGGTGGGAAGCGGAGCACATGGAGCATTAGGATGCGAAGGTTGTCCACAATCACGACACGTGGGACTGGCAGTGCACCTGGAGGACATATGTCCGAATTTCCAGCACTGGAAGCATCGCATAGGGGGCGGTACATAGGGCTTGAAATCGCACCATTAGATCATGACCTTGACCTTCTTGGGCAAGCAGTCGCCCTCAAAGGCCAGGATGAAGGCACCGGTAGCGACCCTATTATCCTTGGGCCCCCTAAAGACACGACAGACCAAGTGTACACCTGTGGCCGAGTGGTTCTAGGCACTTCAGTCTGGAACCGCGCGACCGCTATGGTCCCTGGTTCGAATCCTGCCTCGGGCATGGATGTGTGTGATGTCTGTAGGTTAGATAGGTTTAAGTAGTTCTAAGCTCTAGGGGACTGATGACCTCAGATGTTAAGTCCCATAGTGCCCAGAGCCAATTGAACCAACCAAAGTGTACACCTTGTCGCGCCAGGTTCTCCCTTAGCTCATCATCAGACTGCAGCAGAAGTTCTTTATGAAAGATGATCCCCTGCACCAAATTTAAGGACTTATGGGGAGTGACGGTAACAGGGATGTCACAGAGCTTCTCACAGGCGAGTAATGCCCGTGACTGTGCAGATGAAGCTGCACAAATCAGAATGGCCCCGCTCCTCATTTTGGAAAGAGACGCCACTTCCCTAAACTTATCTTCGAGATTGTGCACAAAGAAAAGAGGCTTAGTCCCCAAAAACGAATCCCCATCAGTTCTGCTGCATACAAGGTATCGCGGTGAATACGGCTCCTGTCTGTCCGCAGCCCTACGTTCCTCCCATGGTGTGGCTAGGGAAGGAAATGAGTTGGGGTTATATGTCACAGCGTTAAATTCCACCTTACCACGCTTAGAGACATTGGCGGTCGGGCGACCACCAGATTGAGATTTCACCCGCTTCATTGCGGGGCATCCGCCCCAATGCCACCCACTCCGACCAGGGGCTCCCCCACGGGCGCCACCCAGCCACAGCAAAGGCCACCTGGCAGGATGGCCGTTGCCGGGAGTCCCGATGGCCCAGCGAGACGGGCATCTACTTCTTGGCTTTCGTGGGGAGGTGTCAGCTCAGGCATCGGCAGTACGATCCCTGTGTTGTCAGGGGGCTACAACCTAGAGGGTACATGACCACCCCACCACAACGGGCTGGCTACCGTGCTGGATTTTGGGTGCCATGGATAGTCCATAGTAATCGTGGGTGCAGATGGTGACGCACTAAGGGCGTAACTTACACAATCCATCAGGTGTGTATGCCCAAAATGAGGGATGGAGGGTGCAGTTACAGTGCCAAGACGATAAAGAGTGCCAAGGTCTTAGGGCACAGAGGACTGATGGTGCACCACGTAAGGTGTCCTTCCCCAAAAGGCTCGTACTTCTGTAGAATTTGGAAAAATGGAGGTCAAACCCCAATGGGGACCATCACATTAAAGGCCGAAACAGTTGAGACTCCTTTTAGTCGCCTCTTACGACAGGCAGGAATACCGCGGGCCTATTCTTACCCCCGAACCCGCAGGGGGAAGCCATTTATGGGAACAGATAAAAACACAAATGCACTTACAAAGATTGAAGCATGCTAAACAGCATGGCAGTGGATATATAAGACCCAGACTTTGTAGTTAAAACCATGATGTCCATATGGCGAACAGTCAATGAATAAAAAGTCTTGCGACAGGAAACATCCTATGCAATGTAACAAGGACGCGTCCACAAAAACCGAAAGTGATACAGTGGACCAAAAGCAATGTATCAACCAATGGCCGCACTGCACGCGTGGAGCGACGCACTGAAGGAAAGTGTCCGGCGCATGAGTCGCTGGCCAAAGAGCACCGCCATGACGTGGGACAGGAGAAACCAGAATCATGCCCCCTATGTTTTAAGCGTACTATGAAAGTTGAGGCTTCGTTGTATCAATTTTGTCAAAATGAAACAAACCAAGAAGATACTACGCATGGAAAGTCTGAAGCCCGCGGCCCAAGAGCCGCATGCGCCCAAGAAGTGGGCATATATCACAACACCGATAAAAAGAATCCATAAAATTACATTAATGTTAAGTTATGATAAACCTAATATTATCAGTTTGAAACTCCCGCCACCTCAAGCTATTCCCTCATTGGTCTATCTCGTTCATAACATTATCACTCGTGCTATACTTGAATCCCCTGAGTCTCGTTCTTACAGTCGGCCAATCCGTTCAAATTTGCTGGTCCGTTAGCTTACGGCTACTTCAGATGCAACTGTGGAACTAGAGATTTGGAGACGTGTAATGAATTTAATTTATGGAACTACTAGAAAATTCGGGATTATTTCTGTAAGATAGTGATAGAAAACGTTAGTTCTGATGACCGTAAGTCGGTAGAAATTAGAAATCTTCACGGGAATTGCAATTACTGCCTTTGTTTGCTGTCTAATAGTACCGTAAGAAGCTGCCTGATCCAGCTTGTGACTGCGGGGCTCCATACCAGACTGTTCACCACATTGTCAGTGAATGCAGGATTCGAGCCTATCACGGCGCCAAAGAGGACTTCCTGCTAGCAACTCCAGATGCAGTGCGCTGGATTGAAGGACTGGATATTCAATTGTAAAGACAAACTTAAGTTTCTTGTGTGTCAATATGTACATATGTATACTCCTGGAAATGGAAAAAAGAACACATTGACACCGGTGTGTCAGACCCACCATACTTGCTCCGGACACTGCGAGAGGGCTGTACAAACAATGATCACACGCACGGCACAGCGGACACACCAGGAACCGCGGTGTTGGCCGTCGAATGGCGCTAGCTGCGCAGCATTTGTGCACCGCCGCCGTCAGTGTCAGCCAGTTTGCCGTGGCATACGGAGCTCCATCGCAGTCTTTAACACTGGTAGCATGCCGCGACAGCGTGGACGTGAACCGTATGTGCAGTTGACGGACTTTGAGCGAGGGCGTATAGTGGGCATGCGGGAGGCCGGGTGGACGTACCGCCGAATTGCTCAACACGTGGGACGTGAGGTCTCCACAGTACATCGATGAGTCCGCCAGTGGTCGGCGGAAGGTGCACGTGCCCGTCGACCTGGGACCGGACCGCAGCGACGCACGGATGCACGCCAAGACCGTAGGATCCTACGCAGTGCCGTAGGGGACCCCACCGCCACTTCCCAGCAAATTAGGGACACTGTTGCTCCTGGGGTATCGGCGAGGACCATTCGCAACCGTCTCCATGAAGATGGGCTACGGTCCCGCACACCGTTAGGCCGTCTTCCGCTCACGCCCCAACATCGTGCAGCCCGCCTCCAGTGGTGTCGCGACAGGCGTGAATGGAGGGACGAATGGAGACGTGTCGTCTTCAGCGATGAGAGTCGCTTCTGCCTTGGTGCCAATGATGGTCGTATGCGTGTTTGGCGCCGTGCAGGTGAGCGCCACAATCAGGACTGCATACGACCGAGGCACACAGGGCCAACACCCGGCATCATGGTGTGGGGAGCGATCTCCTACACTGCCTGTACACCACTGGTGATCGTCGAGGGGACACTGAATAGTGCACGGTACATCCAAACCGTCATCGAACCCATCGTTCTACCATTCCTAGACCGGCAAGGGAACTTGCTGTTCCAACAGGACAATGCACGTCCGCATGTATCCCGTGCCACCCAACGTGCTCTAGAAGGTGTAAGTCAACTACCCTGGCCAGCAAGATCTCCGGATCTGTCCCCCATTGAGCATGTTTGGGACTGGATGAAGCGTCGTCTCACGCGGTCTGCACGTCCAGCACGAACGCTGGTCCAACTGAGGCGCCAGGTGGAAATGGCATGGCAAGCCGTTCCACAGGACTTCATCCAGCATCTCTACGATCGTCTCCATGGGAGAATAGCAGCCTGCATTGCTGCGAAAGGTGGATATACACTGTACTAGTGCCGACATTGTGCATGCTCTGTTGCCTGTGTCTATGTGCCTGTGGTTCTGTCAGTGTGATCATCTGATGTATGTTACCCCAGGAATGTGTCAATAAAGTTTCCCCTTCCTGGGACAATGAATTCACGGTGTTCTTATTTCAATTTCCAGGAGTGTATATGTAATTTCATGATATGTCTGTATTAGCCATACGCTAAATAAATAAAAAAAGTACCGTAATTCTGTTACAACGGATTTAATTTGATATCAATCCATTGCCCATGAATAAGAACGACGTCTGAAAATGAATGTCGCTATAGTGGGCTTTCACAGAGTCTTTTTACTTTCGTGTGCAGATTATAACATAGCAGATGAGCTTTAATTCAATTCAATATCTCCATACGACAGCCCACGTAATAATTTCTTGTGGGACTGAATCACCATCTATTCCAGGAATTTCCCAAAGCTTTGGATGCTCAGTATGGTGATACCGTATATTATACAGAAGTAAGGTTGCACTGACGAGATTATATAATGATTTTATAGCAGAAGTAATGAAATACGTGCCACAGCTTGACGATGGCAGATGGGTGGCAGTTTTAGCATTTTTGGTAGATCTGATTGCTCATTTAGGTGACTTAAACAGGCGTCTTCACGGTAGAAACTTACTTATCACGACAATGTTTCCAGCAATAAACGAGTTCCAAATGAAACAGAAATTATCGCAAGCACAAGAAAATACAAACAAGTGTTCTCATTTTAACACGTTGGCCTAACATAATCCTAAAGATGAGATGAAGTACGCAGCCATAATTTTCGATTTGATGCGAGAATGTGGAAATCGATTTCAGGATTTTCGAGAAAATAATCAAAATTTTACTACTTATGCAGCACCTTTTATAAACAATATAGATACGCTGCCAGGAGATTTTCAGATGAAATACATAGAGTTACAGTTTGGCAATAAATAAAAGAAAAAATTGAACACGTATCTTCGTTGGACTTTTACAAATCGAACCAGCCCAGAGACAATTATCCCTTGCTGTGCAGTCACGCGTTCTAAATGTGACCTTTGTAAGGTTTGTGAAACGGAACGTAAGTTTGTGAAATGTTATTTCGAAGAGTAAATCACACGAGAATCTTAGATGAAAATCTTGAGAACACCTTGAGAATAGCAACCACTTCGATCGAAGCTGATATGATGCATAAGTTTCTCAAAATCAAAGTCAATTGTCACATTAATTCTATGATTTGTAATTACTTATTCATGATATTTCAATTTAATTCCAGCTTGAGTTTTTAGAAAAAGGAATGGTAAATTAGTATGGTTTAAATGGCTCTGAGCACTATGGGACTTAACTTCTGAGGCCATCAGTCCCCTAGAACTTAGAACTACTTAAACCTAAGTAACCTAAGCACATCACACACATCCATGCCCGAGGCAGGATTCGAGCCTGCGACCGTAGCGGTCGCGCGGTTCCACAATGTAGCGCCTAGAGCCGCTCGGCCACTCCGGCCTGCGGTAAATTAGTAAATTACTTCTATGTTAACGACATGCCTCCGATAATCACTTCTCGGGAAATTTTGTAAGTGTATTTTGTGCGACCCAAAATTACTAGTCTTCTTCTAATAAGGTCCAAGTAAGCTAAAATGATGGACACCCCCTGGTCTAGGGGATAGAGCCCAACGCAAGAGCAAATTACATTGTACTTAGAGTGGCGGCTGGAGGTATGAGAAATTGAACAATCTATTCTTTGAGCTACTGTCTTCATTTACAATAAATAAAATTTCACCTTTTGATATCATTTCTGGTGTTGCCATTTTATGATCTGCTGTGTATATTTCTGCTATCGGTAATGTCCCCAGTACACTTGTTGAACTAAAAGTTACCTGACGACACATACTCCCAGACGTACAGGAAAGTTTCTTACCACCTTTAGTCTGCATTTACCATCATTAGATGTCCTACTGGTTTGTTGTAGTCTCCTTTCGCTGCAATATGAAACGACATTGTCACCCCAGGCGTGATCAATGTTAGCACGAAGCAAAGTTTCTATGTCGCAGAATAAAGTTATTTCCATCTGTTTTATAACGATCTGCATTAATAAATCGTAGAAGAACGTGATACTTTGCAAAGAATAGATACCGACAACATCGTTGCAGCAGTTTTTCTTTTGTGGAAGCTCTCGTAGATAGCCAACTTAAGCACATAGTTGTTTAGAAGGCTGACTGAACTAACAAGGAAGAACCACAACTAATTTAAAGAATAAATTACAAGAGTAATGAAAGATAAACACATTTTCACGGCGGAAGTATAAGCAAAAGGGCGGAGAAATTTACACAGCGGTGTTTCAAAAATGAACGGGTTTCCTCACAGACGTTGCTGCTTGAAAGTCGTACCCTGATGTGTTAAATTTCTGCCTATATGAAATGGTTTGCAATTCAAAGACACTTTAAGACGCATTCGGAAGGAAATGCGATTTGGGTAGAAAAATCAATCTTAGGAAGAAAGTTATAAACAAAAAAGAAGTTTTTTTTTTTAAATTGGAGGAAAAACTATTTGCAGGATGTAGGGATTTTAAATAATGTATTTTATGTGTTTTTGTGATGAGGTGGGGCTTTGCAGCTGTAAAATAATTGTGAAACTTCACTGTAGTTGACCATCCGCTGTTTATCTGTATTTGTGATGAGGTGGGGCTTTGCACTTGTCATATAACTGTGGAACTTCGCTGTAGATGACCATCCGCTGTTTGCAGCACAATGTATTTCATATGGATGGGGTCCGCCTCGATAGCTGAGTGGTCAGCGCGATAGAATGCCATTCAAAGGGGCCCGGGTTTGATTCCCGGCGGATTCGGAGATTTTCTCCGCTCAGGGACTGGTTGTTGTGTTGTCTTCATCATCATCATCTCATCCCCACGCAAGTCGCCGAAGTGGCGTCAATTCGAGAGACTTGCACCAGGCGACCGGTCCACCCGACGGGAGGCCCTAGCCACACGACATTTCACTTCATGTTGATGATACGTAGGTTGATACGAACTTTCAGAAAATTCTGGCAACATAGCAACGTTGTATCGGACATAAGTACCGTAAATGCGTCAATCAGGGTTGTTGTTGAGCATGTTGAGGAGATTAAGGCTTTGTTGAATTCAATTACAAGACGGCCGCAATTATCGGTGATTTTCATAGGCAGATAACTCCACTAACACTGGGAAGTGAGTATATTTCCAACGTAGGCAATCTGCAGGAACAGTGTGTTGCATTTAGGAGCAACCCTTGATTACTTAAGAAGGCATGGCATGTCCTATGACGAGACAATTCGAACATGCGTGCTCTTCACACAAAAACAGAACAAATATGGTTTTAGGAGAAGGCGTATAACATGATAACATTACTGCGTTGCCACGGCAATTCAGTTAGACTAGCGCCACCCTTCTACGACTTTATGTCAAGCAGCTAGCTAGTTAAGGGAAGGAATATGGGATATCATACGATTTGGATGTCGCTCAAAGTCTGAAGGAATTTATCCTGAAAGGCATTCGAAGTTTAACAGCGAACGATTGATCTGCTTCTCGTGGTGACACAGATAAGGCAAGGTTCTCATTCAAATGAGCAAAAAATAGACCAAGTTGGGGATTTTTTTTGAGATCAGTGAAAGACATACAAAGGACCAGTTTTCAGATTATGATTGATCATACTTTCAACTTTATTTTACATTTTCATTTTAAAAAATGGCGTCGTTAATTATGGTTTGATTAAGAGCGTGCGGGTTTGAAGTACGCAGAGTACGTGCAGTTTAGTTTCTCAGGAGCTACCTGAAATCAAAAATGGATATCAGTCGATAATACTCTAAATTTCTGGGAGCTTCTACCTAACCACAATGAAATAACCCTAAATATAACGATATAGTGCTAACTGGAATGAGTTCGATTTTTCGGAGTTTATGGCTTGACAAAAAATAGTTAATATAAACAAATTTCTTTTACTGTGGGTATAAACTCCCAAGAAAAGTGTTTGCTTTTCGGGGATCAAAGGGAGAAGTAAAAGGGTAGAAGCGTTTTTGTTTTATGCTGTATCAGTTTTTAAAAAATCGTTTCTCGAGGAAAACCTGTTTAAAGTTTAGGGAACTGTTATTATTGAAACCAAGATAATTGTTGGGTATTTTACCGGCCATCCGATTCTGCTGTGACATTTCTGGAATCATTGAAAGGAAGTCTGCGGTCAGTAGTGCGGAATCATGCAATACTGATTGGAGGAGATTTTAACCTACCGAGTATGTCTATGGATACATTGTCAGGAGGGGGGGTGGGGGGGGGGTGGGGGTGGGAAGGGTGTACAGGCAGACAGTCATGCGAAATACTTATGAACACGTTCTCTGTTCTCTGATAATTGTCTTGAGCAACTAAATCGGCAGCCCACACACAATGGAAATACTATCTTACACCTTGTAGCTACAAACAGCTCGGACGGTATCGACAGTGTCAGTATAAAAACGGGGATTAGCGATCATGATGTCATTATAGCAACTACGAATACGAACGCTAATGAATCAGTCAAGAAGGCTAGGAGAGTGTTTCTGTTAGAGCAGATAAGCAGCTATTAACATCTCACCTTGACAGTGAATTGCCATCATTTAGTTCCGGTAACATGGGTGTAGCGGAATTACGGGCGAAGTTTAAACAGACTGTAAGCCGCGATCGGGAGATAGTTGGTTATTGGTTTAAGAGAGGGGGGACTAAACTGTGAGGCCATCGGTACCTGGTTCCGATTAAAATAATTTCACAAGGTTGAGGGTAAAACAAACAAGACATGCAACACAAAGCTGGAAGAAAGGAAAAACCACAAGAACGATAGAAGGACAACAAACACTAAAATGGACTAAACTCACAAGAAAACCACAGAGAGGTGCAAGGAACAGGTAGATGAAATTGAAACAAGAGAGCAAATGACCATGGCTGGCTGATCATGAGAAGAAAACGGACAAGCGAGCCACTCTGTGTCACATTAAAACTTCCACTGTAAAAGCACTAGGGTGGAGAACATACAGGGACAAGGGACAATTCTGCATGCTCGCGGGGCCCCTCAACGGTATTAAGGGGCTCCGGAACGCCCTATACTTGCAATGTTAAAATAACCCTTATAAATTACATCTTTCCTCACAAAGTATTTGAGGTAGGAAGTTGAACTTTTTACAGATTATTTATTGGAATATGGGCTACAACTTAACGCAGGGATTTTACAAAATTTTAGTTCAGTTATTAAAGATGATTTTTTTCAATTGTAATGAAAATTCACAACATTTTTTTTGCAATTTTTTATTTATATATTCAAAAATATACAGTTTTTTGGAAAAAAGCTGTGTTAAATTATGCAGAAGGTACTATGTAACATTTACTGAAAGTTTGAAACAAATGTGTTTGGAAGATCCTTAGAAAACATGTAATTAGTATGAGAAAATAAAAGTTTTGAGAATCGAGCGACAAATATTGGATTAACTTTTTAGTGCTTTCCAGGTCCATAGGATGGATTATCTTCATCCTCTGCAAACTCTTCCTCCAGCTTCCTCTTGTTCCTCCTCCTGTTTACTCTTGCTTGTATTTCTAGACTCTTTACAGCCCTGTCTGCAGCCCGAAGGCGTTCCTTGTCTAAAGCAAGCATCGCTCGTTGTTGTGTTCGTAGATTTTGCTACCATTTTCTTCAGTTGCAGTTACTGCAACACTGTTCCAAAAGGTGGTCATGTATGAACACTTATTACAATTCAGTTGTATTTCACTAGCAAGTCCTACGTGCTTTATTATGGAGAGTTCCAGACCAACTTCACTACAATGAATACATCTTACACAGTTTGAAAAAATTCCTTTGAGAACCGACATATCAAATATTTCATTCACATCCGATTCGCCCATAAAACATTCATAGTTTTCACTCATTGAACCAAGCTTCTTCTGTGAAGTATTTTCTTTCCCACTTTGACTGCTATGGGCAGGTGTACTTGAGAGGTTAGGTTCACTCACTTGGTTATCGTCTTTATTGTTTACAGTAATAACACATACCTTTGGCTTTCCAACATTTCTCCTTTTTTTAAAATCCTTCAGAGGATTTCTAATAACTTTACTTTTACTCATTATTATACTTCAACAAAACAGAGACTCAAGAAACAGAATTAATTACGAATATTTTCGAGGTAACGACAGAGTAAATAAACATGAAACAGTCGACAATCACACCAGCGATATATATTGAACCATCACAGGTTAGCCACAACACATGCTTTATCTCACATCACTAAAATGTACCTGATGAACACGGACGTTAATAATAACACCATTTGACAGCAGTTTAACAGCGCCACAGTGGGACACGCCCATGTAAAACACATTTCAAAAAAAATTTAAAAATAGTTGTAGTCTTCGGAATTGAATAAATTATATATCTATTAAAAGGTAATAGTCTGCAGATTCAGAAAACGCAAAAAAGTAAAAATTGAACTTTTCATGATTTTGAGCCTTTCCGGAGCCCCTTAAGCAGGTGTATCATTTTCTTTGGCTCCTCAGTGTAGAACCAAGTATGTTCATTAGGGTATCGTCAGGAGTGTTCCAAGAAAGTGTAATAGGACCGCTGTTGTTCTCTATGTACTTAAATGATTTGGCTGACAGGGTGGGCGGCAATGTGCGGTTGTTTGTTGATGATGCCGTGGTGTACGGTAAGGTGTCAAAGTTGAGTGACTGTAGGAAGATACAACACGACTTAGAAAAAATTTCCAGTTGGTGTGATGAATGGCTGCTAGCCCTAAATGAGGAAAAACGTAAGTTAATGCGAATTAGTAGGAAGATCAAACTTGTAATGTTAGGATGTAGTATAACTAGTGACCTCTTGACACAGCCAAGTCGTATAAATATCTGGGCATAAGATTGCAAAGGGATATGAGGTGGAACGAGCATGTGAGATTGTGGTAGAGAACTGTGGTAGAGAAGGTGAATGGTCGACCTTGGTTTGTTAGGAGAATTTTAGGAAAGAGTGTTCATCTGTAAAGGAGAGCGTATATAGGACGCTGTTCTTGACTACTGCTCGAGTGTTTGGGATCCGTATCAGGTCGGACTGAAGGAAGACGTCGAAGCAATTCAGAGGTAGACTGCTAGTTGGGTCGAACAACACGCGAGTGTTACGGAGTTGCTTCGGGAACTCAAAAACGGGAATCCGTGGAGGGAAGGCGACGTTCTTTTCGAGACACACTAGTGAGAAAATTTAGAGAACTGGCGTTCGAAGCTGACTGCCGCACGATTCTACTGCCGCCAAGATGCATTGCGCGTAAGGACCGCAAAGATAAGATACGAGAAATTAGGGCTCTTCAGGAGGCATAACGACATTCGTTTTTCCCTAGCTCTGTTTGCGAGTGGAACGGGAAAGAAAGTGGCAAGTAGAAGTGCTGGATACACTCCGCCAGACACTGTACGGTGGCTTGCGGAGTATCTGCATAGATATAGAGGTATTAGTAGTTCAATTTGCATAAAACTACATGCTATAACATATTTTTTATGCCACTGAACACAAAACCTAAGTTAGATTTTCAAAATTCGAAATGGCTAATCCAATATGGACGACTTATGTTTTGACCAAAATTTGACCAAAAAAAGCGTTTTCGTTACTTACGTTTAGTCTGCGATTCTACGACCATATATCAAGCTTTCCTGTGACTCGAATTGTTCCTGAAGAGCAATTCCTTCGTTCTTCTTGACTAGAAAAGCCGATCTGGAGGAGCAGGATATGGTGCGTTCGGCAGCCCGCACTAGTTGTGTGTCAGCTTTTTCTGTGAATATGTTTTCATGCGTATTGCAATATGTACCATTTTGTGAACGAGCGTCACGGCACGACAGGTTTTCTACCTGAACCGGACGTATCCGGCTGAGAGCGTCCCACGCCGGTCGTGGCACTACTGCGAACAATGGGCTATAGAAACTTCTGTAACGCACGTATGAAAAAAACCTTTTCCTCCCAACATTCTAGACACATGTACTTTTCAAAAACTGTAATAAAAAACCGAATTTTCGACCATTCAGACTGAGAAGTCAGGCCTTAAGTTACACTATCATTACTGAAAAAGGTTTGAATCATGGAAGACACCTACACAGTTTAATTAGTGAACGTGGTGCGAGCAGTGAAAGTAACGTTACCGAACTGAGAGCGAATATATCGATGATTACTTTTTAGCATTTAGCCATCTGTAAGCAAGTTAAGTGGACCAACGTTTGTAATTCGAGCTGCAGCTTTTCCTGGAGTGCACTTAGTATGACTAACGACTTACATCTCTAGAAACCCTAGAACGGCCACAGAATTTAACACTTTCAACACTGCCCTCTTTACACCTGGCACTTGGCTGTGAACTGGCATATTTAATGGATGTTTGAAATTAGATTGCAAAGAACAGAAAAATGATAGGAATATGGTTCTTGCATCATTTAAAAGTAAAAAGTAAGAGCTTTACATGAATGTGAGTTTATTGTACAATATAAAATACAAATGGGTGTTATAATTAAAAAAAGAAAACACAAAAATATCGTGGATAAAAAAGTTTTACATGATCTCTCTCTTGAGTAATGCCAATATTACTGTATCTAAATTTAAAACAAACTATCACTGCACTGCCTAACTTCAGGTACCTGTAAATTAGAGTATTTTAATAGTTCAGATGTAGGTAGCCTTTGTGTGAAAATCCTGGAAACACTGTGGGACGCAAAGGCCAACGCCACAGTCCTTGCTCCACCATCTACTTTCCTTCCTGATGCACTTACCCGTCTCTTTCTTCTCCCTGTCTGAACATATTTTGCAATACCTAGTAGTATTCACCTTGTTTGCAGTGGGTGGGACCTTCTCTGGAAAGTCCCTTGCAAATGTCCTCTCAATTTGTGAGGATAAAGCGGCTTGTTGCTGAAAAATATTTCCGCCCTTCTCAGCCAATTTCTTCCCCACTCTGTGAATAAAGTCTACTAGAGATACATTCTTCCTAGTGTTCCCTTTATATAAAATAAAAGTGTTGACAGTTGACACGATAAACAAGTGAAAAAACAGCTTTTACCACCACTTCAAATTTTTTTGCGCAAACGGATAATAGCTGGAGAACTGATCTGCTCTGTCAACCCCAGCTTTATTCTTATTGTAATCAATAATAACGTCTGGCTTTACAATTTCTGCTATGCCACCTTTGGCCCTCACTTGAATACTAGTGCTGGTAGACTTACGCTTTATGGAAAGACAAAAAACATCTCGTTTTGACTTCCACTTCACTGCCAAGAGACGGTGTTTCCTTTGAAAAACTATCTTTTTTTTAGTTTTAGTGTTCTGAATATTCGTCGCAAAACTTTCCTGTTTTTCATTACAGTTCCCACTCCAAGAGCTTTATTTTCCCACAACATATCCAAAAGAGATGGACTGGTGTAGTACCTATCTATATAAATGCAATTTCCTTTGCCAAAGTACTGTGAACACAACCTTTTTACAAGGCCCTGGATACTATTGTCAACACTGCCTGCAGAACCTGTGTATACATCACAGTTTAGCATATAACCAGTTGATGAATCGAAGAGAGCATACAATTTTATTCCATATTTATTGGGTTTGTTTTTCATGTATACTCTGAAGCTTGTTCTACCACGAAAGGGACACATTGCCTCATCTACTGTCAGATTCATGCCTGGACGAAAACTAATTTTGCTTTTATTCACAAAGAAATCAAACAAAAGCCTCACTTTGTGAAGTGCGTCGTGCTTTTCTTCGCCTCTGCTAATGAACATAGCATTGTCATTCAAGTGTAACGTCGACAATGTAGCGCAAAATCGATCGCGACCCAACAATTTACTCGCAAATCCTGTCTGCGGAAACGGGTCTGTTGACCAATAATCACAGATTTTCGGTGATTTGACGACGCACATATGCAAAATAATACTGAGAGACCAGTAAATCTCTTGAAATTTTACTGTAGACCACTTACGCCAAACAGAGTTTATTTTCAGGCTACCTTTGCGTTTCATTGCCGTAATAACGTTACCATCGTACAGATTCGTTTCACTTTCGATGAGCCGAATAAGGTCGTCATCAAAGAAATAACTAAAATATCGAAGCTCCTCAGTGGCATCTGAAAAATGCGATGCTACGCCGACTACTTCCTGGAAATCCGGCAGTGCTGGCTGATCCTTTAGTTCCGACTAACCTTGCTCTTTGTGCTCAGTTAGGCACATACGACCAGGTACCACAGATGGTGACTGATGGTCTGTACCACTGTCTGCATAGAAAAAAAAATAATGCTACGATTGGTACTAAAAGGTACTAAATGCAAATGAAGTAATGAACGTTACTCACAATACAAAATGCGGTAATGAACTCTTCACTTTATGAACAATTGAGACATACACATACCTGAATCATCACTTGTACTTTCGTTTGGAGAGTGCGAATCCTCTTTGTCAGAATCGTCAATTTCAGATCCTGCTTCTCCATAAAGAATATCTAAGATCTCTGCCTCCGTCAACTCGCTGCGCGATATTTTCACGAAAACACGTTTGAATGAACTGCAGGTAATGTCGTCTTTGCAGTGCTCACAGCCGCTCCCAGGATGAGATAGCCGATAAGTGCTTGCCTCTTGCGGAAGAAGAATGAAATACCTCCACATTAGTTGACGAAACTGCTTCGGAGATGCGCTAAACGCTCTTACGGAACCAAATAAAGGCTCGCCCGTACGCCATACGGGCGACGTCGCCTACGTCAGGGCGGCCGCGCCCATATAGCGTACGGGCACCGTGCTGTAATTGTTAATGAGTGAGACAATAACTTCAGGAGAAAATATACTGAAATTGGATTCCTTTCACGATCAGCATGCGAATGAAGTCATGGCACGATTTCCGTTGCACTGATAAGAAAAACAGTTCAGCTGATCTATTTATACCAATGAAGTCTCTGCCAGAAGCAAACTTGGCGGAGTGTAAAGACCTATCATCGTATATTTTTACGTATTCTTCAGCAGCAAGTTTGACATAGAAGCAATTTGTTGTCTCCAACAAAATAGACACCGGCCAGCCGGCCGGTGTGGCCGTGCGGTTCTAGGCGATTTAGTGTGGAACCGCGTGACTGCTACGGTCGCAGGTTCGAATCCTGCCTCGGGCATGGATGTATGTGATCTCCTTAGGCTAGTTAGGTTTAAGTAGTTCTAAGTTCTAGGGGACTGATGACCATAGATGTTCAGTCCCATAGTGCTCAGAGCCAAACACCGGCCATGAATGTCTTCCGTGTATTATTATCTCACAGTCACAGTTCACCTTCACTGGTGCCGTGATCTAGACATTATTCCATTCCAATAAGGAAAGTTGCTAGCAGCAGAGCTACTGAAACCTTTCTTCACGAATTTTATTTTGGAACGGCAACTAATTTGAATTTGTCTCATCATTTAACCGCTATCACTAGTCCTGAGCCTAGCGTACACCCACTCGCAGGGTAGAAGCGAGTGTGCGAGAGCAAGAGACAATAAAAATGTGTTACTTATTTGGTCACATTTCGTTACTCTTGACAACAAATTGTTAGATACAGCGGAAATTGTGGTGTTGTAGCTACCAACGATATATGTCCATTTCCAAGTGCAGTTATTTGAACGGAAAACGAAAATATATAATGGGATAAAACGAAATGTATAAACTAATATAGCCAGCTACTAATAATCCTAACAGTACAAATTCCTCACATGTTTTCCTACAGTTCTCCGTATACTAAACACTCTGATGTCAGCTTCTATTCATCTTTTCACTGTTCTGTAAATACACTCTGTGCAGAAAAAACAGAACACCTAGAAAGACTACAGACTGGACTTCACATGACATATACATCAGTAAGTTATGCAGAATTGATTAGCATGTGAACCATGTCACCCAGCAGGTACAAGATCAACATCGATATCGCGGCGCAACACCACCTACCGGTAAAATTTGCCAGGCCATTATGGGCATGAGAGAATGAGATGCAGCCATACGGGAAAGTGCTGTTCGTTTGCGATGAAGTGAGAAGCATGCTAGACGGCAATCGTGTATGGAACGACGTGACTGGTGACAGGAATGACATCAGCTAGTGTTTTCGGACGAATCCAAGCTTTAAATGATAATTAACTGAAGCCCTCAGCTGCCGACAGGTGTTATTGATATAGCTCAATGGGAACTGCTGAAAATGTGTGCCCCGACCGGGACTCGAACCCGGGATCTCCTGCTTACATGGCAGACGGTCTAGCCATCTGAGCCACCGAGGAGATAGACGGATAGTGCGACTGCAGGGACCTATCCCTTTGCCGGCCGCGGTGGCCGTGCGGTACTAGGCGCTTCAGTCCGGAACCGCAGGACTGCTACGGTTGTAGGTTCGAAGCCTGCCTCGGGCATGGATGAGTGTGATGTCCTTAGGTTAGTTAGGTTTAAGTAGTTCTAAGTTCTAGGGGACTAATGACCCAAGATGTTAAGTCCCATAGTGTTCAGAGCCATTTGAACCACTTGAACCTATCCCTTGCACTCTTCCCGTGAGACCCTCATTCCCAACTGTCCAAAATCTACATACGTCAAGTACCTAATAGATGTTTGCCCACCCACTCATTACTCGCGCACACTAAGGTGATGATTCCCGTAAGGGTTCAGGCAACCTCTGCGCGTTCGCACAGACGAATGTCAAGGTCTTACGGCGGGAACCGTCAGCTTAGTGTGCGCGAGTACCGAGTGGGTGGGCAAACATCTATTAGGTACTTGACGTATGTAGATTGTGGACAGTTGGGAATGGGGGTCTCACGGGAAGCATACCAGCGATAAGTCCCTGCAGTCGCGCTATTCATCCCTGTCCTCCGTGGCTCAGATGGAGAGAGAGTCTGCCATGTAAGCAGGAGATCCTGGGTTCGAGTCCCGGTCGGGGCACACATTTTCAGCTGTCCCCATCGAAGTATAACAACAACACCTCTCGACAGCTGAGGGCCTCAGTTAATTATCATTTATTCTAGAGAGGCTGCACGGTCATCAACAGTTACTGTTCTTTCGAGAACAGTTACTATCTTCATACATATGATCGAGGTTTTGTTTGTTTCAAAATGATGGTCGCATTTTGGTTCGCCGCTCACGCGGGGGGTGGCATCTCATTGATTGAATTCGCACAGGACATACAGCATGAACTCAAAGCCTTATAATATAGGGTGCTATTGGTTTTTTTTTTTTTTTTTTTTTTTTTTTTTTTTTTTTTTTTTTTTTGTCATCCGTCTACTGACTGGTTTGATGCGGCCCGCCACGAATTCCTTTCCTGTGCTAACCTCTTCATCTCAGAGTAGCACTTGCAACCTACGTCCTCAATTATTTGCTTGACGTATTCCAATCTCTGTCTTCCTCTACAGTTTTTTCCCTCTACAGCTCCCTCTAGTACCATGGAAGTCATTCCCTCATGTCTTAGCAGATGTCCTATCATCCTGTCCCTTCTCCTTATCAGTGTTTTCCACATATTCCTTTCCTCTCGGATTCTGCGTAGAACCTCCTCATTCCTTATCAGTCCACCTAATTTTCAACATTCGTCTATAGCACCACATCTCAAATGCTTCGATTCTCTTCCGGTTTTCCCACAGTCCATGTTTCACTACCATACAATGCTGTACTCCAGACGTACATCCTCAGAAATTTCTTCCTCAAATGAAGGCCGGTACTTGATATTAGTAGACTTCTCTTGGCCATAAATGCCTTTTTTGCCATAGTGAGTCTGCTTTTGATGTCCTCCTTACTCCGTCCGTCATTGGTTATTTTACTGCCTAGGTAGCAGAATTCCTTAACTTCATTGATAATGTGACCATCAATCCTAATGTTAAGTTTCTCGCTGTTCTCACTTCTACTACTTCTCATTACCTTCGTCTTTCTCCGATTTACTCTCAAACCATACTGTGTACTCATTAGACTGTTCATTCCGCTCAGCAGATCATTTAATTCTTCTTCACTTTCACTCTGGATTGCAATGTCATCAGCGAATCGTATCATTGATATCCTTTCACCTTGTATTTTAATTCCACTCCTGAACTTTTCTTTTATTTCCATCATTGCTTCCTCGATGTACAGATTGAAGAGTGGGGGCGAAAGGCTACAGCCTTGTCTAACACCCTTCTTAATACGAGCACTTCGTACTTGATCGTCCACTCTTATTATTCCCTCTTGGTTGTTGTACATATTGTATATGACCCGTCTCTCCCTATAGCTTACCCCTACTTTTTTCAGAATCTCGAACAGCTTGCACCATTGTATATTGTCGAACGCTTTTTCCAGGTCGACAAATCCTATGAAAGTGTCTTGATTTTTCTTTATCCTTGCTTCCATTATTAGCCGTAACGTCAGAATTGCCTCTCTCGTCCCTTTACTTTTCCTAAAGCCAAACTGATCGTCACCTAGCGCTTTCTCAATTTTCTTTTCCATTCTTCTGTATATTATTCTTGTAAGCAGCTTCGATACATGAGCTGTTAAGCTAATTGTGCGATAATTTTCGCACTTGTCAGCTCTTGCCGTCTTCGGAATTGTGTGGATGATGCTTTTCGGAAAGTCAGATGGTATATCGCCAGACTCATATATTCTACACACCAACGTGAATAGTCGTTTTGTTGCCACTTCCCCCAAATATTTTAGAAATTCTGATGGAATGTTATCTATCCCTTCTGCCTTATTTGACCGTAAGTCCTCTAAAGCTCTTTTAAATTCCGAATCTAATACTGGATCCCCTATCTCTTCTAAATCGACTCCTGTTTCTTCTTCTATCACATCAGACAAATCTTCATCCTCATAGAGGCTTTCAGTGTATTCTTTCCACCTATCTGCTCTCTCCTCTGCATTTAACAGTCGAACTCCCGTTGCACTCTTAATGTTACCACCGTTTCTTTCAATGTCACCAAAGGTTGTTTTGACTTTCCTGTATGCTGAGTCTGTCCTTCCGACAATCATATCTTTCTCGATGTCTTCACATTTTTCCTGCAGCCATTTCGTCTTAGCTTCCCTGCACTTCCTATTTATTTCATTCCTCAGCGACTTGTATTTCTGTATTCCTGATTTTCCCGGAACATGTTTGTACTTCCTCCTTTCATCAATCAACTGAAGTATTTCTTCTGTTACCCATGGTTTCTTCGCAGCTACCTTCTTTGTACCTATGTTTTCCTACCCAACTTCTGTGATGGCCCATTTTAGAGATGTCCATTCCTCTTCAACTGTACTGCCTACTGCGGTATTCCTTATTGCTGTATCTATAGCGTTAGAGAACTTCAAACGTATCTCGTCATTCCTTAGTACTTCCGTATCCCACTTCCTTGCGTATTGATTCTTCCTGACTAATGTCTTGAACTTCAGCCTACTCTTCATCACAACTATATTGTGATCTGAGTCTATATCTGGTCCTGGGTACGCCTTACAATCCAGTATCTGATTTCGGAATCTCTGTCTGACCATGATGTAATCTAATTGTAATCTTTCCGTATCTCCCGGCCTTTTCCAAGTATACCTCCTCCTCTTGCGATGCTTGAACAGGGTATTCGCTATTACTAGCTGAAACTTGTTACTGAACTCAACTAGTCTTTCTCCTCTTCATTCCTTGTCCCAAGGCCATATTCTCCTGTAACCTTTTCCTCAACTCCTTCCCCTACGACTGCATTCCAGTCTCCCATGACTATTAGATTTTCGTCCCCCTTTACATACTGCATTACACTTTCAATATCCTCATACACTTTCTCTATCTGTTCATCTTCAGCTTGCGACGTCGGCATGTATACCTGAACTATCGTTGTCGGTGTTGGTCTGCTGTCGATTCTGATTAAAACAACCCGGTCACTGAACTGTTCACAGTAACACACCCTTTGCCCTACCATCCTATTCATAACGAATCCTACTTCTGTAATACCATTTTCTCCTGCTGTTGATATTACGCGATACTCATCTGACCAGAAATCCTTGTCTTCCTTCCACTTCACTTCACTGACCCCTACTATATCTACATTGAGCCTTTGCATTTCCCTTTTCAGATTTTCTAGCTTCCCTACCATGTTCAAGCTTCTGACATTCCACGCCCCGACTCGTAGGGCGTTATCCTTTCGTAGATTATTCAATCTTTTTCTCATGGTAACCTCCCCATTGGCAGTTCCCTCCCGGAGATCCGAATGGGGGACTATTCCGGAATCTTTTGCCAATGGAGAGATCATCATGACACTTCTCCAATTACAGGCCACATGTCCTGTGGATACACGTTACGTGTCTTTAATGCAGTGGTTTCCATTACCTTCTGCATCCTCATGTTGTTGATCACTGCTGATTCTTCCGCCTTTAGGGGCAATTTCCCACCCCTAGGACAAGAGAGTGCCCTGAACCTCTATCCGCTCCTCCGCTCTCTTTGACAATGCCGTTGGCAGAATGAGGCTGACTTCTTCTGCCGGAAGTCTTCAGCCGCCAATGCTATTGGGTACAACTAAAAATCACAGTTGGAGTGTGTACAGGGCACTGACGCCAGTGTGACCTACGTGAATGACATCCTGCGTCACTTATCCATACAGCTTCTGCACACCTCAAACGCCATTTTTCAGCAAGACAATGCATGACCACATGTTGTTGCACAAACACGTGCCTTCTTGGTGTCACCCTATGTCGGCCTTTTGCCCTGGCCGGTAAGGTCACCAGATTTATCGCCAATCGAAAAAGTGTGATGTATAATGAAAAGACGTGTGCAGCTCTGTAACCTAAAGCCAAACACAGATGAACCTTGGAATCAAGTGAATGCCACAGGACGCTATTCACCCGATACACGCATGGAAAAAGTTACTGGGCTCATGGCGGACCCTGCGTCTAGTAGGCAACAGTACACGGTCTGAACTGTGGTGACTGAAATGCGAATCACTTCTATAGAACATTCTAATGTACACTCTTTGACATAAAACTCGACCGGTGGCCGGCCGCTGCAGAGGCTAAGTCCGCGCCGACCGCGACATGGGCCAAATAAACTGGCCAACTCGCTAATTCTCTAAGTCCGCCTATCTGCACAATCCGGCAACATTGTAGACTGCAGCACTTCCTGGAGGAAGTCTTGTCCCATATAAGAGATACCATACACTGTTTACGCCCGTGGTATAGCGGTACCGTGCGTTGTTTCTATCTACCATGTCTGCGGATCGAAACTAGTTGGCGTCAAAAATGTTTATAGCCTCTTCCAACTGAATGCTGAAGACGTGAATTTAATGGCAATGCAGATTCAATCTATTTCACTTTCTATCACACCGATAACAAACTTTTATCCAGTAGCCATTTTGCGGAAGATTTCTTGCAGAGTGTCCTCCTCTGGACGCCGCATGCGGCAAAGCTCCGGGATCCATTTGCTGGCTACTGGCAGCGGCCGTGGCGACAGCAGTCCGCCGCACTTCCCCCTTCTTTATCGAAAGCGCCTGCTACTGCTCATCGCTTTTGATAATTTAAAACGCTTTATTATTATAAATAAATGTTGCTCCATAGAAGATTTCTACGATTTCCATTCTCGCTCGAAAGCAACAGAGACTGACGCCCTGATTAGTAGATAGGTACTGTATTACATTAATCGGCAAGAGCTGCGTATGGTCCGAAATTAATTTTATAGACTTAGACGAAATTAAACCCCCTCACTACATTCGATGAATTTATAAATGCTTCATACCTCTTGCTTTTTTTTTCAAAGTCAATTATTTGTGCAACTTTTGGCCAATATTCGGATGTTTTCGTCAAGCCAGAGTGAGCGTCTGTGGTGTAAAGTGTATAATAGTTTTTGTTTCATTCCTTATGATAAGTCTATGCGATGAACTGTGTAAATACCTTCCAATGCATGCTCTGTAGCAGTGCAGCAACACTGCACACTTTGAGTTCCATGTATGGATTCATGAAGTATTTAACGTTGATCGGAAGTGATAGTTAAGGTCATCAGATTTCAACCAGAAAAAGTTTTCGATTTTGAGGTTTCATAGAATGGAAAGGAATTGCTAACGCCGGTGTCAACAAATGTCTACAGTTGATCGCTATTGCAAAATTTAGAAGAGAGGAACTATATTTATCAATATATTCACTTCATAAAAATCCTCCTGACATGTTAGACGAACAAAGCTTAAATTCGAATCGTTGACAGTAGGTTTGAATCTCTTCAGAACTATTTTACAGTGAAGCACCTTGGCATTTGCAAAGCAGACATCCATGATATTAACATAATTTACTAAGTCGAAATTGCAAGGAGATTTTTGCGTAAAGGCATTCTTCAGATTTAGCAGTTTGCAACTCCATTAGTTAAAATGGAAAATAAAACGTTGTGTTCAGCGGCCTTCACCGAGATTGGAACTGCCGTTTCATACAGCACCAGCATCGCAACGCATAATGGAATCGCGCAGCTAACGACACACTGGCGACAGCAGGCGGACTATAGTCATTGCGATATTGCCTGAGCCTCAAAACGCAACATTTAACACAAAAACAGGTGTTACTTATGTGAAGAATGCCGTACTTGGAGTCCAGAAATTAAATATACTTTCTAAGAGTCTCATCTTACAGTGGATTATATCGTATGAGTCTTCGATATGAAAAAAGAATTACAAGTGAATTTAGTAACGTAATGCCGGGCTACACAGTGTTGACAAATACTTGCTACGACGCTGCCAATTCTCAGCTCTCTTAAGAGACAGATCTTTAGCGAAATGCATGTCGTGATTGTCCGATACGGTTCTTCAGAGGGGAGACGCGCGCGCACGTTTGGCTTTTATGCGGCGTTCTCCCCTGATAGATTCTGACGTCGCCTTGTGGGCTATGTATACATTTGAGGCATTCAATCATCATTAATCCAGAATGAATTAAGTTTCAGCTTCCGGCGTGGAAGAAGGCTGTTGACGCCGACATTATATCATTACAACGTAGGGAAAGCAAAACGGATGATTCAGTGTTTCTCATTCAGAATAAAGCATGTGAGATAATTTTCCGTAACGTTCATAATCATCTCAAAATACAAAAGAAGTAAAAATACATCGAAAGCTTATTTTAATTGAATATAATGTAAGATATCAAACACTTTGCACCTCGATGTCGAATGTGTCCACGTGCAATCTTTTGTAGCATACATATAGAATGTCATGATTACCACGAGAATGAAGAAATATGTTAGTATGGATGGAAGCAAGAAGAGAAGCAATCAACAAATATTCGGTTCCGCATAGCATTCATTTCATTTGAGATTTAAGAAGAGGTAAAGCGGGATATTACTTTCGTTAACACGAAAGATATGCCGCACATACGGACAACGAGGAAGTCTGTGTCTTCATATGTTTCCTCCTTGAAATGTGTATGTTCTATTATATACTAAGTAGCCTGATCATTGATCCGTGATGTTATCCTCTTGTTTGGCCCCTAAACGATGAACAGATTCCAAATGCATGTCTCTGCATGAAAGTAGTTGTTCGAACTCTTCCTGAGTTATTTTTTGTCTGTTTGCTCCCCCCTCCCCTACGAGGGTTAGGTCACCAAACTAAACCGTTTTTTATCCACTGGCATAATTTATTCAGACAGCATCAGCACAAGACATCAATCAAAGCCTTCCATTAGCAGATGCAAATTCACGGTCATGGTCCGAAATTAGCAGCTCTCTGCTACTGTGGCGTTGTCTGTACTACATTTTTGATTTCGCAGCACCAGTTGATCTGGTAACGCTGTTAAATCAACTGGAGTAGTTGCAGAGTTGTGCCAGCGTATCTGACCTCCTATTGACATCTTCTCGTATCTCACTTCTCATGAAGCGTTGATCACGAGATGCTGAAGTAAATGAGTGTACCCTGCATGACGTAACATTCATTATTCCTTTCTTTCATAGCCACTCTCCATGTGCATCGATACCAAATATGGATGTGAAAACTCTTGCGAGTGAGAGAATGACAATAATAATCGTAACAAGAACAAGCAAGTAATGAATGAAGGTTATTGCAATGCAGAACGAGAATATCTGTTAAATAAGAATCTATTTAAGTAGGTTGATCGTTGAGCTGGCACAATGCAGATATCTTCTTAGTATTTTGTTACTGAATTTAGTTCTGGATGTTTGCAGAGAAAAAGGAAAATTCGGTACTTCCCGCTAGAGTAATATAATATGAACCAGCAACTATCCTTTTCTTAGAACACGACTAAAGCAGGTCCCCAAGTAGTTACCAAGGTATTGCTGCTTTCTGCTCCCTGACATTGTTTTGATGACGGTTAATGTAGATATACTGATAATGAAATACAAAACGTATTGCAGATTAGTTTCTAAGATCGTAATATTAAATTTGCGTTGTAGATGGCACTTGAACGTGACGACTAACCAGATGACTCATCAATATAAAAAGACAATGTTATGACAATTTAGCAGGATTACTCAACATGGATTCTGAAATTGGATGACTGACCGCAAAGGTGCTAAACGTCGTCAAGAATATACGAAACCCCAATCACACTAATAAGATGAAGATAGTCTTCGACAGCTCGCCACTTTCACATTGCTATCTCCACCTCACTCCAGACAGCCCTCGGTGGATCTGCACTAAGTTGCCGATGTAATTGAAGGCCTTTAAACCGACAACAGACCACACACTGAAAAATACAAGAGAATTCCCTTGCAGCGTAAGCTTATTTTAACTAAACCTCAAATGACTGTCCTATTCAAGAAAAGTAAAATGTCACAAACTGTTAGCGTCAAACGGACATTATCTACGTTCTATCTTGTGTCCTACTCGTCTATATTATCAGGTGTACTATCAAAATGATTAGATATCATGGATGCTAATGTAAAGCGCTGATACCAGATGGTGGGTTCACAACAATATTGATGCATAAATAAAACACAAGTTCGCAAAAGTGCAGTTGTGCATTTTCGTGTGTTTTTACTTCCAGATCTACCATAGATAATGCATACTAACAAACTTGGTCATTGCCCCTGTAATTTTTGCCCTCTTATTTCAGACCGAGTTGATGAACAAAGTAAAATTCGTGATTCTCATGGATGCTTCGAATCTGTTCAGTAATTTTATCTGTAATTTTGATGTGACTTAAAATTATTGAGGTCTACGTACATGACAACTCCTGCCCGTTTGCTAGGACACACTTACATGTGACAGGTAGCACCTGATTTAAAACTTACAGAAAGGAAATGATAAGGCACATCTTTGCAGCAAACTTCCTGATAGCCCAAATTCGCTGTACTTCAAAAATATCAGTCTATTCGCACGGGAATTACTATCCACACGTAATTGCTAGAATATCTTGCTACGTCAGGTATCAGGTATCTGTCATCAGACGCTCGATCTGAGCTGTTGATTTTTATTGAACCAACCTGCTGTGTTTAGGAAATTGATCAGAGCAACTGGATGAGTTTATTATTTTGGTATAATATATGAAAGCCCAGTTTTCCCACTTACCTTATCCTAAATAGTCCACGATTGAGTTGAGAGGAAGGTAAACAGTATGCATTGTGGAAAGAATGGGAGTGAATATTGAAACGAAATTATTAGAATCATGGGAAGGCAATAATGTATCGATATGCAGTGACATGAGAGTTTTCTGAGGTAAAGGTCTGTCTCTGACATTGGAGAGAAGGGGGCTAGGTTTGTCTGTATTCTTACGCTAAGCTCATTGAGTAGAAAAGCGCGGGCAGATTTCATTGTGTGCTGGGAAGAAGACAGTCGGGAGTTTCAAATGCTTGAAATTCTGGAGCCTTGATTGGCCAGGGTGCACACCACCCTCGCCGTAGGCAGGGGGAGAGCGGTAGCGTGGTAAGAGAAAGGCACTTGCCTGGGGACGACTGAAGCAGCCGGATGGACTGAGGAAGTGGCCGAGCAAAATGCTCTCCGCAAAGGGAAAGGAAATGAGTTATTTAAAGCTCTAATGTTCCACCTTACGTGGTAACATTCCCTTTCAGAGTATATTTAATTTAATATAATATTTTTGAGGGAACCAAATTGTTTATAGACAGGTAAAAGATAGGCAAATGTGAGAATACTATGTTGCGACCGCGAAGAATAACTTGAAAGTTAACGGAAATTGATATTTCGATTAAGTAATTCGATGAAATGTTAAGTGTTAGAATTCAATTGTAAAGCAGGTACGACACAAATAGGATACATGTGACGAGCTGTTATAGTCTAAAGACCTGGCACTCACCACATGGGGCTGATGAAGAAAATGATGAAGAGTGGATGACTGAGTGCTAGAAACCATTAGTTTATAAGTAGGATTGTGTTGATTTACCATAATTCTTTTTAGTAATGGTCAATTTAAATTAATGATTTTGGTTAGTTTGTTTCAAAATCTGATCTGGATGTCTAGGAAAATATTATCTCGTGGCTTTAACTAATCAAGCTGCTAACAGAAATGCATGGTAGAAAGTAATGCTCTTAATTTTGATCTGAAAGAATTAGTTTTCAAAGAAGCCGTTTGTAGCTTGTATGTGTTTTAATTTGTAATTTGACGAGTTTCTGAAATTCATGGATAAAGGCAAGGTTGTTAATTTAATATGAAAGAATAAGAAGTCACCTTTTGTGGAATGAGTCAGTAGAAATTTACGTGTGAAGCTGATTTTTAGAACAACGGGATTTGAAAGATACGTGCGAACACTGAGGTAGCTTTCCTGAATTAAAGGAAAGGGGAAACAGCATAATAGTAATTCGTGTTGCCGTGCTATCCACGCTATACACGAACTGCAAGTACTGTGAAAAGTTCTGTGTGTGTTTTTATGTATCTTTTGGAGGGGAGGCTTTGGATGGTATATTATTTAATGGTGCCGACATATAATTAGGAAATCAGTCTAGTTAACTTGTGGAGGGCATTTTTTCAGTTGAAATAACGTGCCGCGCACGAATATGAGGGGAACATAAATTTCGGAATCGCGACCGCGTGTACTTTCCAGCCACGTGAGACTTTGTTAACATCGAGGCACGTCAATAAATGAGAGGTGTGATTGAAGAAGTTAGAATTTTTCTAGTATTGGTCCCCGTGGAGATACGATCATTGCTTTGCCCAATGGTAATAAGAGTGATAGTGTGTTGCTGTGACGTTATGAATCAAGCATTGTGGGCTATCCTCCATTCCTTCCCGTGGGTAAGAAACCATAGCAAGTAAAATATCTTTATATGTGCTGTTACAAGATCAGCTGTTAGGAAATTTTATCCTGTATGTTACAGGTAATACCGTTATTATGTTTTGAGAGATGAAAGTAAGACAGAATGAAAAGAAATAACTTACAGAACGGAGGAGTTATTATGCAGGCCCAGTTACGATTCCTGTTACTTACGTATTTCCTTTAAACACAGTCGGGTGATTAACAGTGTACCAAATTTGGGGTTAATACTACAAAATTAAACATTTATCCGTTGCGCGTGCATTTGTTTATTTATTTCTTTGAGTAAAGAATTTGATTAGTAGTTGTTATGGGTAAGAATCACGCAGTGACACATTTAATGGGAATACACAAGGACCATTTAGCATTAGTAGGTATCCGGAACACTTTAGGACCTCGCAACTGGCTTGGCTTTTATTTTTCTTTCAGTACTCTACCCGTCCTCCCTCGTTGTCTATGATTGGTCTAAAGCGTCGGGGAAATGATAAGGCTAAAGTCATCGAGAGATTGTGATGATCGTTTATCTTCCACCATGTATTCTCTATATTTTCCCACAGAGTTTCTGAGTTCCTTGACCCAGGTGGTAACGACCTCGTAACCTCCGCCCACATATTTCCGCCGGCCGTTGTGGCCGAGCAGTTCTGGGCGCTTCAGTCTCGAACCGCGCGACCGCTACGGTCGCAGGTTCGAATCCTGCCTCGGGCATGGATGTTTGTGATGTCCAAAGATTAGTTAAGTTTAAGTAGTTCTAAGTTCTAGGCGATTGATAACCTCAGATGTTAAGCCCCATAGTGCTCAGAGCCATTTTTGAACCACATATTTTAAGTGGGGTTGAGGTCTGGTGATTTTGGCACGAAAGGAAGAAGTTTTATTCTCTACTGACCTTGGAACCAGTTCTGGACGGCTCTGCTGTTATGAATCTGCCTGTGGTCCTGTAAAGAAATGATCATCCATTAACTTAGAAATTAAATACTTCTGACTAATACTCTGAATTTCCATAATGTGAAAAAATTCGACAACTACATTGGCTGTGTAGTCTAAGCTACAGGTTTATAAATTATTCGGAGGATTCCGCATTGAAAAATCCTTTGCTGATAGCTGTTTACAAAAACGTACATTGACAAGGGGAGGGTGCTGGGATGGGGATCAGAATATACACTCCTGGAAATGGAAAAAAGAACTCATTGACACCGGTGTGTCAGACCCACCATACTTGCTCCGGACACTGCGAGAGGGCTGTACAAGCAATGATCACACGCACGGCACAGCGGACACACCAGGAACCGCGGTGTTGGCCGTCGAATGGCGCTAGCTGCGCAGCATTTGTGCACCGCTGCCGTCAGTGTCAGCCAGTTTGCCGTGGCATACGGAGCTCCATCGCAGTCTTTAACACTGGTAGCATGCCGCGACAGCGTGGACGTGAACCGTATGTGCAGTTGACGGACTTTGAGCGAGGGCGTATAGTGGGCATGCGGGAGGCCGGGTGGACGTACTGCCGAATTGCTCAACACGTGGGGCGTGAGGTCTCCACAGTACATCGATGTTGTCGCCAGTGGTCGGCGGAAGGCGCACGTGCCCGTCGACCTGGGACCGGACCGCAGCGACGCACGGATGCACGCCAAGATCGTAGGATCCTACGCAGTGCCGTAGGGGACCGTACCGCCACTTCCCAGCAAATTAGGGACACTGTTGCTCCTGGGGTATCGGCGAGGACCATTCGCAACCGTCTCCATGAAGCTGGGCTACGGTCCCGCACACCGTTAGGCCATCTTCCGCTCACGCCCCAACATCGTGCAGCCCGCCTCCAGTGGTGTCGCGACAGGCGTGAATGGAGGGACTAATGGAGACGTGTCGTCTTCAGCGATGAGAGTCGCTTCTGCCTTGGTGCCAATGATGGTCGTATGCGTGTTTGGCGCCGTGCAGGTGAGCGCCACAATCAGGACTGCATACGACCGAGGCACACAGGGCCAACACCCGGCATCATGGTGTGGGGAGCGATCTCCTACACTGGCCGTACACTACTGGTGATCGTCGAGGGGACACTGAATAGTGCACGGTACATCCAAACCGTCATCGAACCCACCGTTCTACCATTCCTAGACCGGCAAGGGAACTTGCTGTTCCAACAGGACAATGCACGTCCGCATGTATCCCGTGCCACCCAACGTGATCTAGAAGGTGTAAGTCAACTACCCTGGCCAGCAAGATCTCCGGATCTGTCCCCCATTGAGCATGTTTGGGACTGGATGAAGCGTCGTCTCACGCGGTCTGCACGTCCAGCACGAACGCTGGTCCAACTGAGGCGCCAGATGGAAATGGCATGGCAAGCCGTTCCACAGGACTACATCCAGCATCTCTACGATCGTCTCCATGGGAGAATAGCAGCCTGCATTGCTGCGAAAGGTGGATATACACTGTACTAGTGCCGACATTGTGCATGCTCTGTTGCCTGTGTCGATGTGTCTGTGGTTCTGTCAGTGTGATCATGTGATTTATCTGACCCCAGGAATGTGTCAATAAAGTTTCCCCTTCCTGGGACAATGAATTCACGGTGTTCTTTTTTCAATTTCCAGGAGTGTAGTTTAAGGCGTCAGTTATAAGACGCAGGCAGGACTTCTTTCAGAATATACCGTTCTCCTATGCTTTGGTAATGATGAGGTGGCGTGTAAGTTGTTCAATACAGTGCAGCAGCCGGCCGAAGTGGCCGTGCGGTTAAAGGCGCTGCAGTCTGGAACCGCAAGACCGCTACGGTCGCAGGTTCGAATCCTGCCTCGGGCATGGTTGTTTGTGATGTCCTTCGGTTAGTTAGGTTTAACTAGTTCTAAGTTCTAGGGGACTAATGACCTCAGCAGTTGAGTCCTATTGTGCTCAGAGCCATTTGAACCATTTGAACAGTGCAGCAGCCTGTTGAACTGCTGGACTCTGTTGCATGGTTGTAAAGCTAATCTGCTTCGCTTATACAAAACGATTGCTAGCCTTCACTATACAATTCTTTTTTCTATCTTTCCAATGACAAAGATATATAGAAGAAAGAAATCCGTTTTACAGCGAGATATTCTCTACGGACTTTACACGTGCTCGTTCGCTCAATGTGTTGCATTTACTGAAGGACACCGCGGCCGCTGACGTCGCCTGTTCACACCTCGTGTCAACGCGGCCCGCGCTCGGAGTAAACGCCTACAGTTGAGATAAACAGCTGATTTCATGAATGTTAGTGAAATAAGTCATTCCTTCATATTAGTGAGAACTAAATACCATTACGAGTACATATCTTTATGTAATGCTTATTGCTCAAGAGCCGGCTGGAGTGGCCGAGCGGTTCTAGGCGCTACAGTCTGGAACCGCACGACCGCTACGGTCGCAGGTTCGAATCCTGCCTCGGGCATGGATGTGTGTGATGTCCTTAGGTTAGTTAGGTTTAAGTAGTTCTAAGTTCTAGGGGACTTATGACCACAGCAGTTGAGTCCCATAGTGCTCAGAGCCATTTTAGCCATATTGCTCAAGAACAATTCGTGTATGCAGCGTTACTGTTATGACTAAGGTCATAAAATCTGTAAATCGTAACCCAATTCATATATTTGCATGCGACTACGGAATATTAAACATGAAAACAATTTGTTTCTTTGTCATATAATTTTTAATCAAGGTAATGCAGGCAGTTGCCAGCTGATATCAAAATTGAATGTAAAGGAGGAATATAGAAAAAGATGTTCGAGAAACAAATCTCGTGAACAACTTTCTACTATCTTGGATACGTGCTGATGCGGCTATCTCACAATTTCAAAGGAAGAGAAAACCATCGTGTCCACTTTCCGAGGACGATATTTCCTGACAGAAAGCACACTTAGGTGAACGGCTTTAGGTTGAGACACCAGGAACCTCAAACTACGTCACCAGTGCGTTCACACTCCGATTCCTAGCCCCATCATCAGACACTTCCCGTCAAAGCGGCTGGCATAAACGAGGGCGAACGACCTGAAATTAGGTGATACAGACCTCGCCTCTCCTGTTTGACAGATGTGTTATCATTCACCCATGCCAGGAGGTGAGAAAATACACTTACGAAACGTTGAACACATTTTAATTTTACGTGTGGACATTACTGCGCAATTATATTCTAAGTTACGAGACGTGACCTGGAGAAAAAGAGTGTATACCATGGGTGATATGTTACAGATCACGATTGTAATGTTAGTAAAGTACTGTAAAGTATACTTTATCTTATGCTTAACTTTAAAAGAAAAATCAGCCAAGGCATTCAACAGTGAAAAGTACAGCATGCCTCCAACAAACATACGAAAATCGTACAACTTCAATAAAAGGCAATATAGATCGGTTTATTGAGGCAGGCCTATTCGGGACCAAAACAAGAATAACTAGTTACCGGTTTGTATGTGCTGCTAGTTAAAAGAGAAGAAATGAACCGATAAAAAAATAATTCCTTCATTGATATAGGAATGGTTCGAAATGGAAGGTATAATTTTACTATTATAAAAAACTGGCCTGGACTGAGATGATTGGTTCCAATTTTTGAATACATTAGAGCCCAATAACAAATGCAAATGGAATAAAATAGGAATATAAAGTCTGGAAATGAGTATGGACGTCCTTTGTCTACATATCTGCTTCAGATACAGGGTATTAAAAACAAATAATCCACATTTCGAGAGCTGATAGGATGGACAGAAACAAGACAAACGTATCCACTAAACAAGAGATATGAGTCTGAAATCAATATCTTAAGATAATTGAGCACTTCTTCACCTTTACTACTGTGAAACACATCTGTTGTTCTACTTAAAACACTTATCTTGTACTGAAGAAGTGCGTGTAGCTCTTACAATATGCAGGTTGTCTTCTTTTAGTCCATACTACCGACTCGCAAAGTATGGAATACCACTTTCCTTAACACCGTATATATATATATATATTACAGAAGTAATACAACCAACGGAATAGGAAACATTAACAGTTAAATTCAATTTTGAAAAGATACGCTGCATCACATTTGTTAACAATTTCCTAATAGTTCCAGATTTAGAAACGGAATGAACAACATTTTGCAGGTATTATCCGAAAATCGAGAAAAGAATAACACTGGAATGTGAGAACAACAACAAATGGTAATGCAAATAAGAAAAAGTAATAAGCATGTGAACACAGCAATAAAAACTGATGGAATTGAAAGTACAGCACTTCAGGACCAGAATGAGAGAGAAATAGATGCTTAACAAAAGTAAAGCGAAGAACAGCGATAGCAAACCATTTATGTTTACGAATAATATTCTTTGAAGTAAACACACAAGTGATAGAAATATAGAAACACACTGCAAAATGGATGAAGTGGAGTACTCTTTTCTTTGGAAGTGAAAGATGGGATCTGAAAAAATTAAGTATGGTCCACCTACAGGTCACAGGATACTTAATATAGCGGAAAATGACCATAACAAGGTAGAAGGAGATAGAAACGAATCGCAGAGTCGTATAAGAATTAACTGTGGAGAGAATCCCAAGAAGAGAAAATGTAATGGCTGAAAGCATTGTCCTCGTGTGCGGTATACCAAACGCTAAAAACATTTGCGTGTTAATGCAAATATTCACAAATTCAAGGGTCACAATTATTTATCAGATGAGGGATGAACTACTAAAATCATGATATAGGGAACTGTTTATATTTATTATTTGGTGCCTACTACAAATGTAAAGTCACTAACAGCTTAAACTGATAACTTTATTGAGAAAATTTCGTGTCTCACTTGAACAGGGGAGTCGCTACAGGAAAACAATATTTTATCATCCGAAAAGATTACTCTACTACAGTCAAAGTCGATATATTTTGCTGAAAAAGCCATGCGGTCAGCCCTCTGATAATCTATTAATTGCTGCTTTATAGCAGCTCACCGACAATGTAATCCTGCGTCTTTCGGTCTCCTCGTAACAGTCTTTCCGCTGCCGGGAAACTGAGATAGCTCTTTCAGGGCACGGCTACTGAGGAATGGATTAGCACGTACCTTCGCCAAAACACGTTGATCACCTGCTGCGGTAGACACACGGAGCCGTCCACCTCCTCTTTTCCGCCCTATGTAGCCCCTTTCCTTGTATCCTTTCCACCAGCGTCTAGCTGATCTTGCCGGTACTCCACACTTTTCTCCAGGTTCTGTTGCCGAGTAGCTGCCATGCTCAGTCAGTGCAGCCACACGCACCCTACTCTCTCGACTCCACTGCGACTACATTGCGACTGTTGCACTTGTGACGTTACCATGCGTTTTATAAAGAGAACCGTTTACAACTCAGTGGAGATACGAAGACTAACAAAATAAAAGAATATCTTTTTTCAGTTATCTGTCTCACACAAATATTAACTTCGTTAAAATGCTTTGTCAAGGATCACTATTAAGAAAGAAACGACAGTCATTAGGCAAGATATTAAACGAAGGCTTCGTTTGATAGTTTTGTGGCGATGCTGTCTGAATAAATTATGCCAGTGGATAAAAAACGGTTTAGTTTGGAGACCTAACCCTCGAGGGGGCGAGGGGGTGGGGGGAGGGAAGCACAGCGGTCTGAATCATGAATTCCAAGCAAACACACAAAAAATAACTCAGGAAGGGTTCGAACAACTACTTTCATGCAGAGACATGCATTTGGAATCTGTTCATCGTTTAGGGGCCAAACAAGAGGATAACATCACGGATAAATGATCAGGCTACTTAGTATATATTAGAACATACACATTTCAAGGAGGAAACATATGAAGACACAGACTTCCTCGTTGTCCATATGTGTGGCATATCTTTCGTGTTAACGAAAGTAATATCCCGCTTTACCTCTTCTTAAATCTCAAATTAAATGATTGCCATGTGGAATCGAATATTTGTTGATTGCTTCTCTTCTTGCTTCCATCCATACTAACATATTTCTTCATTCTCGTGGTAATCATGACACTCTATATGTATGCTGCAAAAGATTGCACGTGGACACATTCGACATCGAGGTGCAAAGTGTTTGATATCTTACATTATATTCAATTAAAATAAGCGTTCGATGTATTTTTACTTCTTTTGAATTTTGAGATGATTATGAACGTTACGGAAAATTATCTCACATGCTTTATGCTGAATGAGAAACACTGAATCATCCGTTTTGCTTTCCCTGCGTTGAAATGATATAATGTCGGCGTCAACAGCCTTCTTCCAGGCCGGAAGCTGAAAGTTAATTCATTCTGGATTCAAATAGTTCAAATGGCTCTGAGCACTATGGGACTTAACATCTATGGTCATCAGTCCCCTAGAACTTAGAAGTACTTAAACAAACACTGGTAGCAGTTACTTCTGTAAAATATCTGGGAGTATGCGTACGGAACGATTTGAAGTGGAATGATCATATAAAACTAATTGTTGGTAAGGCGGGTACCAGGTTGAGATTCATTGGGAGAGTGCTTAGAAAATGTAGTCCATCAACAAAGGAGGTGGCTTACAAAACACTCGTTCGACCTATACTTGAGTATTGCTCATCAGTGTGGGATCCGTACCAGGTCGGGTTGACGGAGGAGATAGAGAAGATCCAAAGAAGAGCGGCGCGTTTCGTCACTGGGTTATTTGGTAACCGTGATAGCGTTACGGAGATGTTTAATAAACTCAAGTGGCAGACTCTGCAAGAGAGGCGCTCTGCATCGCGGTGTAGCTTGCTCGCCAGGTTTCGAGAGGATGCGTTTCTGGATGAGGTATCGAATATATTGCTTCCCCCTACTTATACTTCCCGAGGAGATCACGAATGTAAAATCAGAGAGATTAGAGCGCGCACGGAGGCTTTCAGACAGTCCTTCTTCCCGCGAACCATACGCGACTGGAACAGGAAAGGGAGGTAATGACAGTGGCACGTAAGGTGCCCTCCGCCACACACCGTTGGGTGGCTTGCGGAGTATCAATGTAGATGTAGATGTAGATGTACCTAACCTAAGGACATCACACAACACCCAGTCATCAAGACGCAGAGAAAATCCCTGACCCCGCCGGGAATCGAAAACGGGAACCCGTGCGCGGGAAGCGAGAACGCTACCGCACGACCACGAGTTGCGGACCATTCTGGATTAATGATGATTGAATGCCTCAAATGTATACATAGCCTACAAGGCGACGTCAGAAACTATCAGGGGAGAACACCGCATAAAAACCAAACTTGCGCGTGCGTCTCCCCTCTGAAGAACCGAATCGGACAATCACGACAAGCATTTCGTTAAAGATCTGTCTCGTAAGAGAGCTGAGAATTGGCAGCGTCGTAGCAAGTATTTGTCAACACTGTGAGAGTGCATTTACTTCCGGGTGTAGCCCGGAGGAGGAGGAGGAGGATATTAGTGTTTAACGTCCCGTCGACAACGAGGTCATTAGAGACGGAGCGCAAGCTCGGGTGAGGGAAGGATGGGGAAGGAAATCGGCCGTGCCCTTTCAAGGGAACCATCCCGGCATTTGCCTGAAGCGATTTACGGAAATCACGGAAAACCTAAATCAGGATGGCCGGAGACGGGATTGAACCGTCGTCCTCCCGAATGCGAGTCCAGTGTGCTAACCACTGCGCCACCTCGCTCGGTTGTAGCCCGGCATTACGTCGCTAAAATCACTTGGAATTCGTTTTTCATATCGAAGACTCATACGATATAGTCCACTGTAAGACGAGACACTTAGAAAGTATATTTAATTTCTGGACTCCAAGAACGGCATTCTTCACATAAGTAACACCTGTTTGTGAGTTTAATGTTGCGTTTTGAGGCTCAGGCAATATCGCAATGACTATAGTCCGCCTGTTGCCGCCAGTGTGTCGTTAGCTGAGCGATTCCGTTATGCGTTGCGATGCTGGTGCTGTATGAAATGGCAGGTCCAATCTCGGTGAAGGCCGCTGAACACAACGTTTTATTTTCCATTTTAACTAATGGAGTTGCAAACTGCTAAATCTGAAGAATGCCTTTACACAAAAATCTCCTTGCAATTTCGACTTAGTAAATTATGTTAATATCATGGATGTCTGCTTTGCAAATGCCAAGGTGCTTCACTGTAAAATAGTTCTGAAAGGTTTGAAATCTACTGTCAACGATTCGAATTTAGGCTTTGTTCGTCTAACATGTCAGGAGGTTGTTTATGAAGTGAATATGTTGATAAATATAGTTCCTCTCTTCTAAATTTTGCAATAGCAATCAACTGTAGACGTTTGCTGACACCGACGTTAGCAATTCCTTTCCATTCTATGAAACCTCAAAATCGATAACTTTTTCTGGTTGAAATCTGATGACCTTAACTATCACTTCCGATCAACGTTAAATACTTCATGAATCCATACATGGAACTCCAAGTGTGCAGTGTTGCTGCACTGCTACAGAGCATGCGTTGGAAGGTATTTACACAGTTTATCGCATAGACTTACCATAAGGAATGAAACAAAAACTGTTATACACTTTGCCGGCCGCGGTGGCCGTGCGGTTCTGGCGCTGCCGTCCAGAATCGCGGGACTGCTACGGTCGCAGGTTCGAATCCTGCATCGGGCATGGGTGTGTGTGATGTCCTTAGGTTAGTTAGGTTTAAGTAGTTCTAAGTTCTAGGGGACTTATGACCTAAGACGTTGAGTCCCATAGTGCTCAGAGCCATTTGAACCATTTTTATTATACACTTTACACCTTAGACGCTCACTCTGGCTTGACGAAAACATCCGAATATTGACCAAAATTTTCACAAATAATTGACTTTGAAAGGAAAAGCAAGAGGTATCAAGCATTTATAAATTCATGGAATGTAGTGAGGTGGTTTAATTTCGTCTAAGTCTATAAAATTAATTTCGGACCATACGCAGCTCTGGCCGATTAATGTAATACAGTACCCATCTACTAATCAGGGCGTCAGTCTCCGTTGCTTTCGAGCGAGAATGGAAATCGTAGAAATAACAATAAAGCGTTTTACATTATCGAAAGCGACGAGCGGTAGCAAGCGCTTTCGATAAAGAACGGGGGAGTGCAGCGCCGCTGCTGTCGCCACGGCCGCTGGCAGTAGCCAGCAAATGGATCCCGGAGCTTTACCGCATGCGTCGTCCAGAGGAGGACACTGCTAGAAATCTGCCGCAAAATGGCTACTGGATAAAAGTTTGTTGTCGGTGTGATAGATAGTGAAATAGATTGAATCTGCATTGCCATTAAATTCACGTCTTCAGCATTCAGTTGGAAGAGGCAATAAAAATTTTTGGCGCCAGCTAGTTTCGGTCCGCAGACATGGTAGATATAAACGACGCATGGGACCGCTATACCACGGCCGTAAATAGCGTATTTTCTCTCTTATATCAGACAAGACTTCTTCCAGGAAGTGCCGCAGTCTACAATGTTGCCGGATTGTGCAGATAGCCGGACTTAGAGAATTAGCGAGTTGGCCAGTTTATTTGTCCCATGTCGCGATCGGCGCGGACTTACCCTCTGCAGCGGCCGACCGCCGGTCGAGTTTTATGTCAAAGAGTGTACATGTCCTGTGAATATGAACGTCCTATCTGTAGTCGTTCAAGGTGTTCTGCTTTTTTCTGAACATCAGCGCAATTCACGAAACTGCTATTAAACCGATGATTCCTCATCATTCGCACTTGTCAGCACTTCCCTTCCTTCCAATTGCAATCATTACGTTCTTCCTGAAGTATCTTCGCTACCATGTCTAAAAGATTTATCGTTGTACGAGCCTGCCTTGGATCTCAGTAACACTCAGGGAAGGTCCCCTACTTGTGAACTGTGAGAGTATATCACCACTTCTGGGACATAGCGAAGCGACATGGACATCGTCAGAAGACAGAACACGTTGAGGCCACCTACACAAACAAACACATCTGTTGCGGTACGCATAACAGATCCACCTCAGTCTGCGAGTGAAATGGTGCGATATCTGGAAATGGTCTCCCAAGTAAAAGAACACGGGTCAGTACAATTCATGTGGGCGAGACATCAAAATTGCGCACTGATTCAATGTGAAATTCTGGTGGTTCACTGACCAAACGCAGTGTCACGTCCACGCCAGTGAAGTGGTGCCAACAATTTGAGCGAAGCTGCACAGACGTGCGTGTTGCTGTTCGGGAAGAAGGGACGCAGACTTCGGTCACAGACGACAATATCCAGACAGTCGACGAACTGTTTCGCAGCTACCGCAAATTTTCCGACGATGAAGACTTTCACACAGCGGTTGTCGAATGGTTCCATGTCCAAAGAGCGAACTTCTATCGTACAGTAACCGAACGTTTGGTACAACGTTCCTAGGGATGTTCGCACAGGCCTGGTTGAAAAGTAATATCGTGCATCTTTGTGAATCGTAAATGTAGTGATGTAGTCAGAAAAAAGGTTACAAGCCGTTACAATGTGTAACTAACTCTTTCAAGATCACTTGTACGTGCACGAGTTCATCACTTAGAAATGGCCGTTGTGCCACAATCGACTTATTGTATAATACCTTTACACGTGAATATAATAAAGCCAACAAAGAAACAACTTAATAAAACGACATAGGCATTGGCTCTCACTTACAGAAGTTACTGGACTCTGCGCATGCACCCTTGTGTGTTGTTGCAACATAACCAAGAGCCTCTTAACAAATTTTATACTATACATTACAAATTTTTATTCCTATGACGCAGGCAGAAAATTTTGTACGCAAATACCCTCCATTTACTTTTCATGTTGTTTCTGAGTCCAGATTATTTTATATTATTTCCTCAATAACTGGATCACATCTGCTATTTTTCCGTAACCTGGCGAGATATTAATGAATTTGTCTGCTTCGGGCTATATGCTCTCGTATCTTAAGTATGTGTGACACGTTTCGGCAGTCTGCAGCGCTATCCAGGCGTAATTAATACTTTTACCGGTGAACTTGTCTCGTAAGTCAGTACTACAATATCCGTGGACTTGAATGTAACAGAGTAACAATATATTGATATAATGCCTATATTAAATAGTACTCATAAGGAAAGAATAGCCGACTGCTGAGTGCTGCGAGCTGCCGAAATGTAATGCTACAGACCTCTTAGTGAAATTAAGAGATCCTTGCTGACAGTGGTATTTTTCTGCTTCGATAATTTTCAGTCATTTCACATTTGGTATCTTCCGACGCCTAACTGAGATAAAAATTGGTTTGCAAGAATTCTTCTCTGTTATCGAAGTTTTGAAATAATTTACCATTAATTGACAATTACCATACGACAATAGAACCTGCATTTATCTTCAATTACTTACTGGACCTAAATTGTAGTTCCCATTTGATACACGAAGCCGAACATTTTTCTACCTTTCTCCAATTGGCATTGGATTTCATGAAATGTATTGTTAACTCACAAGGGTGCAAGATTATTTTCTTGTTATAAATTGTCTTATAACCATAGTTAGTCGTTTCCTTCCAAACAGTACATGGCGACAGAAAAATTGTTGATAATAAATATATTTAATGAGCTGCCTCTAACCCAAACGACTTTAGTTATTCACGTTCCTCTTTTCAGTATTACTAAATGACTGCTAGGCGGTCAGAGATGGCCACCGATTGTCTGGAATCTATATCCCCCCCGTCTGGCGCTTCCTCTTCGGCCATCGTCTGTTGCCTTTCAGCTTCCACAGTTGCCAAAACGGTAGTTATTAGTCTAAAAGCCTTTAATTGCGAGCTGTATAGAGCACTCCACTGTCATTTTTTATGCTCTGCTGCTCGACTCATTCAATCATATATGCGCAAATATCGCACTGACAAAATCGCGATGAATTTTTACGAGTGCCACTCTCGCCGATAGCATTCCACATATGCAGCACACAAAACTTTTCAGGAGAAAAGTGGAACATTTTGCCATTTACTTCATACATTACTCGTAACTGGAGTTATTTGTCGGCTTTTTCCGAGCAAGCATCATGAAAAACGGAACTGCTAATATTTTGCAGGACTGTATTTTTATTCTCTGAGAGAGAGCCACATAAAAGTGTTACGTAAAGTCCGTCTTCTTTTTTTTCAATTGGGCTTAAATACGCAGTGGGATCTGTATCTCGCCTGATCTACTTTACCTTCTGGTTTCAATGAAGGTAACTACACCACCCCTGGCAAAAACGACTGAATGACTCATTCAGGCAGCCTTAGTAAGAGACGGATCCATGCTAATCTCATGCGTGCGCTCTTGGTTCTTTGGGAAGAATAGCTTTCGAAAACGGAGTAGATTGCCTGTGGACTATTATTTAAGGAGAAACGCCTTTACTAGCAACACATTTAAGATATGACTATATCAGAAGGCCGTGGCAAGTATCAGTATAAACAGGGCTTCTTTATCGAAGTTTCAGGATATTACCTGCTATGAAAAGGCCATTGAAGGGCTTTGTTTCTTTGATGAGGTGTCCATCTCTGTTATTCCATGGAATAACTGAACTGGAAATCGAATCAAGGCATTTGACTGTCAAAAGATTGTAATACACCACAAGAGACGGCTCACAGTTTGGACAGTAAGTGACAAGCACTGGTGGATTGAAACTCTGAGATGAAGCGTAAAGCGTGCGCAGATAACTCAGTTGCCAGAGCGAAACCGACGAAACGCCAAAATCCGGTTTTGAGTCTCTGTGAAGTTGACAGTTCTCACTTATTCTTTACTCATTACGTTTCTGTTTCCCGACATTACAAAATGCCCTAAAGTTGGTTTGATATCTACATTATATAAGTAGTGTGCACTATTCTTCTGTATGGCCGATTTGAAATTACATCTGATACGGAACTGCGCCCACTGTTAAATTATCGTATCAATTTTCATCACAATTTGCGCTTCTGGGACTCAATGCTACAGTACTATTTTACACAAAAAATGTAATTTAGGACAGATATATTAAAGTAGTCGGGATTCAGGCGGCGATCAACACATATCTCTGGAGTAATAGTTCCAATACTAGGAAGGCAGCAACAAATTATGTAATAAAAGCGTGACAAGAGCTCCTTATTACATCACTATTTTCTGACGAAAGGGCTAAAAACGATTTTAGTAGTTCATATTTTCCTTTTTACACCTATAATAAATACTAAAGATTTTTCTTAAGTCGATTCGTTTCGTGCAGTTAGGGAACATGACTCACCAAAGCCCTCGTAATATAAACCAACTAGTACTATTGAGTTTACTACTGGCTTTGTCAATTACGTTGTTTCACTCTTGTCGAAGTATCTCTTATTCATCATTTATGACAAGTGATAATCTTGCGCCGAAAAGGGACTATAACTGCGCGGCTCCTTGTAGCAGAGTGTTCTATATGGTACGTCCAAACACGATCCTTGGATCCAGTCAAAGTTTTAGCTTTCCATTTATTTCCTTCCAGACCTCGTGATCTCTGAGGCCTTACAGTGATGATGTCGTCTTAGCACTTCAAAGAGAATGGATGTACGCTGCAATAAAGCTTTACCACGGCCTCAGTAATGTGATTGTAGCGGGAATGTATACGTCTTTACGGGAGGAGGTACGCTTTGTTGACCATTTTTGGCTCATTAAGACTGAGAGACTTGTAAAAATTCGAACACAGTCCGCGACTTATGTCAATTTTTGGCTTAGATATGGCATACCGTCCAAATATTTCCCGAACAGTTTATAATTTCTGTTTCTGGTTTTATTGCGACCAGCTGTGATAATCAATGTGTAATGTTTACAGACGTCTGTGAATGACCAGCAGGAAGACGGCACAAGAGGTCTCGAATGGCTTGAATTGGTAGGCATAGTACATAACAAACAGTGAGACTGCAAGTGAATTAACTCTTCGGACTTCTAGATTACGTCGGCACGCGCCGGCACTAATTTCGTCTCGTTAAGTTTCTTTGTTCTTTCTAAAAATGAGAGTCTCCTCTCCTACATTATTATTCGTGCTCAAGCGCAATGAAATTAGTGCAACCAATTGTGCTTACAAGGTAAATGAGTTAGGGGACCGCGAACAAAAAGATAAAATTACGTTAGAACATCATAGTGCAGCATTTATTCATTTAGGAGAGGGGGGTGCAGAGGTTGAGTGTGGTGTAATTTGTCCTCGTTGTTACAAGAAGAAACGAAATGCTGACACTCGAAAGAAATGTGTGGCCCCTGGTTTGTATTGTTTACGCCCAACATGGAAGGAGTCCCGACGAAACTTGGTGGACTGCCGTTTTTTCGTGGAGCCTCATCCTACTTCGTAGGGAGGGCACTCTACGCACAAGGGAGATCCATTTTGGTATGTCGATCCAGGTTTCACCTTTAAAATGTTTGAAAACTGATTCCATTTCAATAGTTTTCATATCAGTAGCCTGTTTCAGCTGACAGCGGTGATCAGAAGACCATGATAAGCAGCAGTGTACTTCAGTGCTACATGTACAAGGGATAGTGACGAATTTTAACTGTCACCTCGAAAATAGCCCGTTCTGACTAAGAAACGTAGTGATGATTTTAGTTCTACTCTATATATGCATTCTTCAGTGTGACACATTTTTCGAGCAATGGGTGCCTTAGTGACTGCTCAGTTAACCATCTACCTCGTCGCCACTTTGGAAATCTTTGTTGTTAGGTGACCAGTTTCCTCTGAAACAGCCCCAAAACATATTTCAGAATATTTTAATGCTCATTTTCCTTGAACAAGAAGTCGACCTCTATCGCATTACGGTTGCAATCACAGTTCACTCCCTTCAGTGACTGTTCACTTTTACTGCTCTCTGTTCACTTCTCTTTCCAGTGTGGTGAAGTGACTGCACATCTGGGAGCCTACAAGCTGGCTAGAAAACGATAAGATACTTTTTATGAGAAGTTGGCTACCATAAAAGTGTTCAGAATGCAAAGCAAAATCACAGCCGCAGATAGGCAGACCGGCATTTAGATTCCTCATCCCCCGTTCTCCAGATTGGATACGAGATGATCACTTTCTGTCGAAAAAACACAGAATTATTTGTAAAAGCATTTAGCAATACTAGGAGTCTTTATATAGGTGTCGCTTTACAGAAGTTAGTGTGTGAATCTTCGTTGCGTCAGGAGCAATGCTACAATACAAATTTCGGTTAAAACTTTAGAATCACTTGGTGCTTGGTTCTTGCTGTTATATTGCTTAGAGCATACAGTTTTTCGGCTATGCCTACATGTCAGGTATGTCACAGGTCATGTAATGGGGGAAATTTTCTGCCTTCCTCCCCGCCCCGGAGCACTATTGGTTGGAAATAGCAAGAAATAGTTTAATATCTGTACTTCGGTTTTGGTAGACGGAATTCACAATGTCTGTCACTATTGGCTGGCGAGTTCCTGCTCACATTAGGAGACAAAAAGGATGACGATCTCACACTAGACTACATAAGAGTGTTACAGGCTGCTGGGAAACGGCTAAGGCAACTGCCTTCTCCGTTACGTTATGACTTCTGTAAGATATGCCATCACTGTGATTCATGATTCCATAGGAATTCCATACTATTTCACTCCCTTCTGAAGACAGTTATTAATACATCACACCAGTTCATTTGCTTTCAATCCGTACTCTGGCGATTTCACAGGTGTTCGGTCCTATTTTTCCGTGTTCTTTATATAATTTACTAACTGTGCTTACAGTCGCTGGCCGTATTTTTGTATTAACCACATAATTTTGCATTTATTGTGCCCACCCAACTGTGCCAAGGTTAAATTCACCATTAGAGGCACGTGTCCAAGTTTATCGTTCATTGTTGTCCGCCCCTGCTGGCTAAGTCTCTCCATTATTGTACCACGTCGCCAATTGTTTCATAGAACAGCTACGTTCGGGCCGATCTTCCAGTCACCCTTCCTCCCCGTACAAAAGATTATTATCGTTTGTTTATGCTGTCCAGCCCTTGCGACCCCATGGTGCTACAGCATCCTGACATTAACTGGCGAACGGTTTAGGGGTGTGTGCATGTACCCTTTTTACCGTCGCCTGTGTCTGCACTCTGGTATGTTTTAGTCTATGGAAAATTCCCGACTAATAGTCGACTTTATCGCATAGGACTGGCCACCTCCCCACTCTGCCCTGACTGTCAGCTGGAAGACACCGACGAGCACCGTCTTACGTGTCCCCTGAAACAAAACGTATGGCTCCTCATCCAACGAATCGTGGGCTTTTACCTCCGTGCCCCGCCAACGACGGTAACCCCGCATTTCCTGTTGTTGCCCCAGACACTTCACTACCCTCTTGCTAAGCACCATACCCTAATCTGGTTTCGAGGATAAGCTTTAGAATACCTCTTTCAGAGTGGTCCACATACAGTCCTTGACTTCTGGTACAAAGTTGTGACCGCGCATAGCATCCTTTTGCCGGTTATCTCCGCAGCATCTTCCTTGACACCCCTCCCCCCCCCCCCCCCCTCAAAGTTGGGGTGTGCCATGTCTATCTGTCACATGATGCAACACCCTTATCCACGTTCTCATGCATCGAAAAAAAAACCAAATAAAAAAAGGAAGAAGACACAATATGTTATATTTTGTTGTATTTAATGTTTTTCTAATATTTTTTGTTTAACTAAAAGTCATTTGTATATGTTTAACTGGTACCTTGAAGAACTGTTGCTTCGTGTATAAAAAAAAAAGTGGTCAGCGCGAAGGAATGTCGTACCTAACGGCCCGGGTTCGATTCCCGGCTGGGTCGGAGATTTTCTCTGCTCAGGGGCTGGGTGCTACATTGTCCTTATCATCATCATTTCATCCCCATCGACACGAAGTCGCCGAAGTGGCGTCAACTCGAAAGACTTGCATCAGGCGAACGTATACCCGACGGGAAGCCCTAGCCACACAATCTTTCCATTGTTCATTGTTTAACTCAAAGGGTTATTCTTGTGTTTTACTTTGCAGTAACGAAACTAATTGTTACAGTGACTTCTTGTCTCTGTTATAGATTAAATAAGTCTTCCTTTCATTAATATGTCTATATCCGTGGTGAGGTATCCATACTGTTATGTTTGTTTGGGCCACTGCTATTAATTATCGTTCAGTAAGACGTTTCCACTCTGTGACTTTATTATTTCCATACCTAACCTGCATGTAATATGGGATGCTTCCCTTCTCTGTAGGTCACCCGAGATCGGACTTTACCTTCTCCGGTTTTGCAAAACATCATAAACGAAACCCCACACTGCCACCACAAAATGGATTCTTCATCTGAGGAAAGAAGAAGAACTTTATGGACGCCATGACAAGAGCAGAATATGGAGACGAGGGAAGGGAGGAAGAGAGGAGGTAAAATGTAGTAACAAAAATAAAATAAAAAACGCGTGCTACGGGATCCTGTATATAATGAACTGTTCCACACCAAAAATACCCTTTCGGACAGTTTAACTCTTCGTCTTGAGAGCCGCCCGTAACCTTGTCAGGAGGTTTCAGTAGTATGTTGCTGTGACGATGTATTATCTCTTACAAGCATTATCTGTTTACAGCAGACATGGCAGTCACAAACAACTGCATCACCATCCCCAACCTTGACTGGGATTTCGCGGCTCTCGGCGGTGACAAATGAACATGTTTACACCGTTTGGTTTTCTCTTTTGTCTCAGCATCAATCTGATGCAACCTCCTATCGCCCGTGGTGGTCGGCCGGCTAAAGATATCACCGGGGAAGACATGACTCATCTGCAACATTTCCGCAGCTGCCTTGGTTCGGCAGACCTTCTTAGTGGAGATGGGCAGTGGCGGAAACCAGCGGAAGGTAATTTTTGAAGATCTTGTACTGTTTCGGGTGTCCAGCTGGGTGCAGTGCATACATAGTTTGTTACGTGACAGGTTCCTATTAGATATGAAAAAGTGATGAAAAATATATTTTTTATAATATCCTGACACCGTGATGCTGTGATGTCACGTAATCACCACAACTGCATTTCATACTTGCTAGTTTACCGTTATTATGATACACTGTCTATTTTAGTTCAATAAGTTACAACTACGCTGTGGATTGGACTTTCACGTCGGAGCCAACGTCGTAATCATAAATAATAGTATATAATTTGTTGACTGTATGTCGTTAATTTCTTGTATATCTGTAGAGTCGCCCCATTTGAAGAAGAATAAAGTAAGTAAAGGTCCATTCTCTTCTACAGTCACTTTTCGAAATCGTCGTAAAATTCATTAATTGATTTCTTTCGTGGCCCAGACGACCGAGGACGCTGTACGCACATGAACAGTCAATGAAACTGATGAATCGTTGCCGCCTTCATTAGCACTAACACTTGGAAGTGACACTTTTAACAATATATTCCATAGGATTGATTCTCAGGTAACTGGACTGTGTACTTTTCGTGAACTTTCTGTTCATTAGTAGCCATCCATTCCCATATTTACTCGTACCTGCAGATAAGATGATGGTCATTGTTGACCAGAACCGGCAGTCCAAGAACCAAACGTTTTGTGATCATTGGTGGATACAAAAGAACTTCATTTCGTACGTAGCTCCTTCCTCTCCTTGACACACAAATACACTTTTTTGTAAATTCTGGTCGCCGAATTATTGTCAGACTAAACGTATATTTGAGAATTTCAGCACTTCTCAAAATTAAATAACATCTTTCACATACTTTTAAGCAGTTACTTAAACTTCCATAATAAATACCACTGAAATCATTTATCTCTTTGGTATCTAATGTAGTATGCACAGTGAATGAGCGTTGCGTTAATTATTGTGCGTAAAACACTTTCACACGGTTTATTCACCCCAATGATATACGAAACCTGGGCACGTAATAAAGTATTTTAACTTGTTTTATAAAATTGACATTTTTTCACGAATGACTAAAAGAGGACTGACTGCATTTTTAAGTGCATACATGACACACATTATTGATTGATTTATTTCATTTTAAGGACGTAATAGGGGCAAGAGGTGTGGTAAAGCTTCACAACCCGTGTTAAGATGGACAACGGTCGAGATTTGGTATTATCCGCCGGTGTCATAACCTTGTGCCGGGCCAAGTATAGCAGTCCACCCTCATCCAGTTTCCATACATATACTGAACATGTAAACACAAACAAAATACATTGTAGTTTATACTAAACTAAAATATTGTTGTAATAAACTAATGTTAAAATATAGCAGACTATTATCGATCGCATAAAATACTTTTATTTATATGTGGTGACCGATTTCGACCGGATTGGATCATTCTTGGACCATATCCTCTAAAACAGGGTGCTACAGAATTGAGAGAAATACGTAATGTAATAAACATGAAGTTCGACATAAATTATGCTGTGTTTCATCCAGTGATGACGTGTGGAGACAATGACACGGAGGAGGAACTGTGGTTACCACTCACTGATGCCGACTGCTGACTGTGTGGCTGGTTGATGGAGTTAAACGTCACAAGGCCCGCCCCTTGCCTGCGACCCTACGCCAGCTTTAGCCAATAGGACACAACATATGCGGTACATGTCACACAGTATGAATACAGACCTTAATACTATGTTGGTATTATAGGAAGTTACATCTAAATGATATTTTATATGTTCTACAATTAAAATTTTAGACAGCATACCGTAAAAATTATAGTTGTCCAGTTGGTAGTATCATCTTATTACAATGCCCTCTATATCAGCAAAGATCGGTTGTACGGCGCTACTGGTTACCTAGCGACGGTGGCGCCTTATCAAATGGTTCAAACGGCTCTGAGCACTATGGGACTTAACATCTGAGGTCATCAGTCCCCTAGAACTTAGAACTACTTACACCTAACTAACCTAAGGACATCACACACATCCATGCCCGAGGCAGGATTCGAACCTGCGACCGTAGCGGTCGCGCGGTTCCAGACTGAAGCGCCTAGAACCTCTCGGCCACACTGGCCGGCTGGCGTCTTATCGATAGAGATCTAAGTTACTACATCACTGCCATACTGGATGTGGTTCGGCCGTGTATGCCCTTCATATTTGCGATAGTAGCAAGTCGTTTATCAGCGCCGACCACCGAACATTTTCTGCAGTGCCATGCACTGCAGAAAAACTAGTCCCGCGTTACGGCCACTATAAAAACACTCACCGACAGATGTGCAATTACTGTTTTGAGTTTAATTACAAATAATAGTTTTAAAAAGTCGTTTTTATTAGCAAGACAATGATTACACAACATTCTGTACGTATTTCTAGGGTTGCTGTGCGTCTGGCTATGTTTGACGCTAGTTATATGATTTTCGGCAGCACATGGCACTGCATAAAATGTTGGCGGTCGGTTTTGAAGTATGACAACCAACGCAAACTTACAGATCGTACGCGGTTGAACCTAACGCAGTGGCCGGCAGGTGTGGCTGTGCGGCTCTAGGCGCTACAGTCTGGAACCGCGAGACCGCTACGGTCGCAGGTTCGAATCCTGCCTCGGGCATGGATGTGTGTGATGTTCTTAGGTTGGTTAGGTCTAAGTAGTACTAAGTTCTAGGGGACTGAAGACCACAGATGTTAAGTCCCATAATGCTCAGAGCCATTTTTGAAACCAACGCAGTGTGTCAGCGGCGGAGCATCTTTGATCGCTATCGTTAGGCATCCACGTCGCTAGGTAACCAGCAGCGTCCTTCCGCTTATCTTTGGTCTACACTAAGTCTCGCAGAGGGCATTCTATTAAGATGATGCTAATGGCTGGTCAGTTACACTTTTCAACGATGCACTATGTAAAATTTTAGCTGTACAGCACATAGAATTGTTAATTAGATGTAGTTTATTGTAATACACAGTGTATTATTAATGGAAGGAAGGAAGACTAGGTTTAACGTCCTGTATACATCGAAGTCATTAGAGACGTAGCACAAGCTGTGCTAGGTAGTTTAAAATCTCGGTATGCTGAGCTATGAAGATTTGTTCGGCTGTTGGAAGCGTGTTTCATACTTACGCGCGATACACCGGGCCCCGATGGTAGGAAATGTCTGCGCAATGTATGACATGCCGCAACTGCGAGGGACACGGTACACACACACTTTAGGCGAATCAAGATAATTCCTCAAAGGCCCTCAATGGCTTCGTCCTTAAATGTTGGTCGACAACGGCGATTCATACCACGTTTCCACATAATTTCACCAGTGTTACTGGAAATACCTCATACGTAAGGCAAATATGGCGTAGACTTAGGTTCTACCTCGTTATATTTCATTACTGAGCCAATTCATGATTGAAAATAAGCATCACACTCGCTTACGAAGGCCCAGCAAATCTGACGTCGCAGAACACTGAGATGGCCATGGTTATTAACTTACGAAGTTATCACAAAAATGGAGATTTTCGCTTCAATTCTGCTTTAAAACCTGCTTTCATCTCCGTAAAATAACAGAGGGACAGAACGCTACGTGTTCAACCGTTGGTAGTTAATATTCATTAGCGATAACTTCCGATGTTCTGACACTTCCTTAAACTTCGGTCTCCGTCACTAATGTTATAGACGTCAACAGAATGAATTATGCAACTCGCCTCACTAGATGTTTCGACCAGCCGATTACAATTTAAGTGCAGCTATTCACAGAGGTCCAGTGTGGGCTTTAATTATTGTATAGCAGGGAACTTGAGTACATACTGTAATCTGATTTATGCTGGATAAAAATTAGTTCCAATTTTGGCCACCGGGTGGAAATCTGGCGCTGTGAACGCAAGAAAGATGTACAGAAATATTTCCATATGTAATGGATTAGGAAAGGGACGTGGGCATAAAAGGTCAAACAGGTGACAAAGGCATGTTGTAGATTTTATTTTTAACCGACTCTTACACAAACTGCCGAATACGAGCGCTGGGACGTCGACGAGATGCTGTACAGCGCCAGATATGCACCTCGTGGCCAACACGGGAACTAAGTTTTTACAGCGTAAATCGGTTCCGCAATAAAGCGTTAGCGTATCTACCAAGTTTCACTGCCGTACAAGAATTACAGCGCACACTGGACCGCCATGAGTAGTTGCACTAAAATTATAACCACCCGGTATCATGGTTCCACGCTCCTCGTTTTTATTCATCATTAATTCTCATTTCACTTATTTCCAAACGGTTCTCTCCCGTATTTGTTATTAAGTGTACGAATTTCCCTATTAACCGTATTTACCTTCATCCAAGTAGACAGCGTGCCAATACTCATTAACGTTGACGTCAGCCATGCACATTTATTCCTTCTCAAAACTTTTCTTTCCTTAGTTCCATACAGTTTCACTAAGATGCGTTGTCTCCGAAGATAGCTGCGCGACAACAGGAACGTCTGCCGGAGCCAGTAAGAGACTCTGGCCCGCTAGAGGAACCGACGCGGCGGTCGCCCCTGCCGCCCTAATACCGTCAGACGCTATCTCTGACAGCTGTCATGGCGGTCCAATTTCCGCCTCCCGATAAGACAAATTGCTCTCCCCAGCAACTCAGAAGGCGGAAAGACAGCTTGTTTGGCCGACGGTCAGCCACTCGAGAACCACAGCAACTGTCGCAAAGTGACTCAGGCCTCCCACGTATATTTTTATTTATCGTCGACCGTGACTTTAGGTTCCTGACTTCCACATAGTTCATTGTTTACCAAAAAATTACCTCTGTCTGGTGCCTTCTACCTTGGAGATTTTATCTTTATGCACCTACTCTGCGTGGCGAAACAGCTCATCGTGAAGTGGAACATCTCTCGTGCTTTCTTTACTTTTTAAGGTGATAAGCCTTTCAAACCTTTTGACGCTGCAGTACATACTTTCGACTGCAGTGCTGCCGAGACGGAAATCTTATTTTCTGTAGACTACGTGAGTGTTTAGGTACTATAAACTGCATGTTCTCTGCCTGGGCTCCAATTATTTTCTGAGGTACTGATGTTTCCTATTTACTTGCTTCAATAAACTATATGATGAAACGCATTCAGACACCTGTTAATGACATCAATGTGGGGTGTGCCCACCTTTTGCCTTTATTACAACTTGAACTTTGGACACTTTCAATAAGGTGTCTGAATGTCTGTTAAATGGTTATTAATGGATGAATAGTTATCTGGAGAGCGATTTGCAAACACAAACTATGGGAAGTTAGCCAATGTAGAACTATGCAGTCTACTGTAAGTTTTGTGTGCCACAAAATTTATCTGGGTCGCCAACCATTTCAATTAAAATTGGGAAAATATAATATAAGAAATAAGTTAATCACTGAATTGGTAAGCGTAACTAACGTGTTAATATTAATAAAAAGATCCAAGTGAATACAAGGGACGAGCATACGGGAACAATTTAAGTACAAACGTCGAATTAAATAATTCAGAGCTAGCAGGAGCTTAAGCCTCAGCAAAAGGAATAAGATAACCAGACAAAAGTCTACAAAAACAAGGCCCGCCTTTTGCCATTACAATCGCCAGGTGGGATGTATTAAAATTTTTCTTACAAAAGGGGACGCGTTTGTTTAGAAAAAGTCGCCACAGTTTAACATAGTTTATTAAAGTAAATCGTCAAGTGATACCAAACTATGATCTGCCGTTGCCTGTTATTTAATTAGTTAACACAGTATCATTATGTTAACTGTTGAAGTACATTGCGGTGATAAATGACAAGGAAATCTTGGGCGCGCATGGGAAAAGTTCACACAAACATACACGATTTACACATGCAAAAAACTTTGCCCATCACAATAAGTCAAAGGCTCAGAAGTTCACCGCTATCGCTGTGATTCAATTATTGTGAATAAGATTACTATGGAACACTTTCCGGCAAATAAATTTATCTGCATCACCACATGAAACTAAGGTGTCCTGGCGCGAAACACTCACAAATCCCGTGAATATTCATGAAAAAAGCAAAATTAGTAAGACTCGTGAAATCTTCAAGAACACAGATCTAAATCGTGTAGACACAAATGGAAATAAAATATCACGCGTAATAAGGATAAAATTTATTTAAGATGGAACTGAAATTACATATGATGAAATCATCACCACATGGTATGAAAGAAGCCAAATGAAAAGTAGAAGAAATAAAACAAATACACACAGGAGAAAAGTTCGCACATACATTCCAGTTAAAAGAAAAGTCAGACAACTGAATTTTAAACCTGAGCTTACGTAACGAACTTCCTACTTCACGTGTTTTGCTTACACAAAGCGAGGAGCGAAAAAACTTACTACGTACAGAAATATATACTCGTGACTCCACTCCGAAAAGTATATGAATTCAACTACCGAACTTAAAAATGAAATAGCAAAAAAATGGTTCAAATGGCTCTGAGCACTACGGGACTTAACTGCTGAGGTCATCAGTCCCCTAGAACTTAGAACTACTTAAACCTAACTAACCTAAGGACATCACACACATCCATGCCCTAGGCAGGATTCGAACCTGCGACCGTAGCGGTCGCGTGGTTCCAGACTGCAGCGCCTAGAACCGCTCGGCCAATCCGGCCAGCAATGAAATAGCAGATCAAACGTGTACATCCGTTAGAATAGCTACACACCATCACACATTAACACATTCACCAGCGCCAGGTCGCTCTTGAGAGTATCGTTTTTACTCAGGAAGCGTCCAGTTCCGACTGACGAGCGCCATCCCCCCCCCCCCCCCAACCCCCCCCCCTCCAACCCCCACCAGGTAGCGTGGAGAGACCGCAGGGGGCCTTTCCGCCACCAACTTGACTATTGTCGTAAGACTACCAAAAATGTTTCAAATGTCTCTGAGCACTATGGGACTTAACATCGGAGGTCATCAGTCCCCCAGAACGTAGAACTACTTAAACCTAACTAACCTAAGGACATCACACACATCCATGCCCGAGGCAGGATTCGAACCTGCGACCGTAGCAGTCGCGTGGTTCCGGACTGAAGCGCCTAGAACCGCTCGGCCACCGCGGCCGGCGTATGACTACCGAAAGGGTATAAATTTCTTTGTGTTGACTGAGAAAGCTACGTTGGCTACTGCTATTTTGTCTAAAACTGTCATGGTGAGACCGTGTATGTGTACAATTAATGTAGGTTGATTCTTCCTTAGAAGAAGACGGCAACCAGCCACTATTAATATTGCTATTTATTTAAGAAAATAGCGCCGTAGCCGGTTTCAAAGTGACAAGTTCATCAGATGGCTGTTCACAAGATTTACCATATGAGCTTTACATAACCGTCAGTTTTCGGTTTTTATTCTTGGGGTGTTGGTGCCCTACGGTAGAAAACAGTGTTAGAAGAGCCCTATGTGAACATAACTAACCTCCAAACGATGAAATACAGAGTAAACAAATACATGAGGTTACATCGAAAATTCCGCGCAAATTTTGTTGCGAAGTTGCAGGATTGTATTTTTCAAATATTCCGAAATGTAAGCAACACTTACATGATTTGCACATCACCATATTGTGCAAAGCACCAAACACACACACACACACACACACACACACACACACCAAAAAGAATTTGCCGCACGTGAAGTTGACACAAAGATTGCAGTTTTACAAATACAACAGTGCCAGAGATGTTCTCTCTCAGAGATATTACAATACGCAGATTGCTTTAATTTCGCAGTATGACACATAACATAATGGAAATTAAAACACAAAAATGAACCTTACATTATGAGCATATAATATTACAGATGATGCTGACGGATGTAGTAAAAAGCTTGCGTGAATGCTACTTACATGTAAATATATGGTATATACACTCCTGGAAATGGAAAAAAGAACACATTGACACCGGTGTGTCAGACCCACCATACTTGCTCCGGACACTGCGAGAGGGCTGTACAAGCAATGATCACACGCACGGCACAGCGGACACACCAGGAACCGCGGTGTTGGCCGTCGAATGGCGCTAGCTGCGCAGCATTTGTGCACCGCCGCCGTCAGTGTCAGCCAGTTTGCCGTGGCATACGGAGCTCCATCGCAGTCTTTACCACTGATAGCATGCCGCGACAGCGTGGACGTGAACCGTATGTGCAGTTGACGGACTTTCAGCGAGGGCGTATAGTGGGCATGCGGGAGGCCGGGTGGACGTACCGCCGAATTGCTCAACACGTGGGGCGTGAGGTCTCCACAGTACATCGATGTTGTCGCCAGTGGTCGGCGGAAGGTGCACGTGCCCGTCGACCTGGGACCGGACCGCAGCGACGCACGGATGCACGCCAAGACCGTAGGATCCTACGCAGTGCCGTAGGGGACCGCACCGCCACTTCCCAGCAAATTAGGGACACTGTTGCTCCTGGGGTATCGGCGAGGACCATTCGTAACCGTCTCCATGAAGCTGGGCTACGGTCCCGCACACCGTTAGGCCGTCTTCCGCTCACGCCCCAACATCGTGCAGCCCGCCTCCAGTGGTGTCGCGACAGGCGTGAATGGAGGGACGAATGGAGACGTGTCGTCTTCAGCGATGAGAGTCGCTTCTGCCTTGGTGCCAATGATGGTCGTATGCGTGTTTGGCGCCGTGCAGGTGAGCGCCACAATCAGGACTGCATACGACCGAGGCACACAGGGCCAACACCCGGCATCATGGTGTGGGGAGCGATCTCCTACACTGGCCGTACACCACTGGTGATCGTCGAGGGGACACTGAATAGTGCACGGTACATCCAAACCGTCATCGAACCCATCGTTCTACCATTCCTAGACCGGCAAGGGAACTTGCTGTTCCAACAGGACAATGCACGTCCGCATGTATCCCGTGCCACCCAACGTGCTCTAGAAGGTGTAAGTCAACTACCCTGGCCAGCAAGATCTCCGGATCTGTCCCCCATTGAGCATGTTTGGGACTGGATGAAGCGTCGTCTCACGCGGTCTGCACGTCCAGCACGAACGCTGGTCCAACTGAGGCGCCAGGTGGAAATGGCGTGGCAAGCCGTTCCACAGGACTACATCCAGCATCTCTACGATCGTCTCCATGGGAGAATAGCAGCATGCATTGCTGTGAAAGGTGGATATACACTGTACTAGTGCCGATATTGTGCATGCTCTGTTGCCTGTGTCTATGTGCCTGTGGTTCTGTCAGTGTGATCATGTGATGTATCTGACCCCAGGAATGTGTCAATAAAGTTTCCCCTTCCTGGGACAATGAATTCACGGTGTTCTTATTTCAATTTCCAGGAGTGTATGTAAATACTATGGTATGTAAATACTATGGTATATACAGGGAGCAACATACAGGTGAGATAAAATTAACAATATGACAGTAACAATTATATTAACGTCTTATGGCGCACTGAAATACACACAGCAGATGATGGCTCAAAAGAGTGACAGCACACATTCCACTTTCTAAGAATACCTAATGACCAAAAACCATAACCCCTCTAATATCGAGAGCGATCTACCCATCCAGAAATACAGCAACAGTTTATTCGGGCAACTAACAACAGAAGAACATTACTACATATAAAAGACTATATTGCCAGGGGAAAACGTAATAAACGAAAACACAACACTTTGCAGCAACACACTCTTTACCACTCTGAGAGGACTAACCGAGGATAGAGTACAGAAAGCACACACATGCAGAAGAACCGCTCCCCCATCACTTGCGGAGCCATAAATAAGGAACAGTAGTCGTCAGAAACCTCGCTACAGTTTTCATAGCCTTCTCGCAACATGCGGTATATTTCTTGCGACACACGCGAACAGCAAGACGGCATACTGTTTTGGATCATAAACGAGGTGCGAAAGTTCTGTCTTCCTCTGTATAAAATTAGTCGCAAGCCGTCCAAAGAACGTGAGTACACGACAAACTAAGTAACAGCCTTGTACACACCAAAAATGTACCCACAACGCTACCGCAATCTCAGCTGCATGACGCTGACATCCGTAAGTTCACGTTTTAGTATTTTAAACTTTTTGGCAGATTAAAACTGTGTGCCAGACCGAGACGCAAACTCGGGACCTTCGCCGTTCGTGGGCAAGTGCTCTACCAACTGAGCTACCCAAGCACGACTCACTGCCCGTCCTCGCAGCTTTAATTCCGCTAGTCTGTTACCTTCCAATCTGCCAGGAAGTTTTATATGGTTCAAATGGTTCAAATGGCTCTGAGCACTATGGGACTCAACTGCTGAGGTCATGAGTCCCCTAGAACTTAGAACTAGTTAAACCTAACTAACCTAAGGACATCACAAACATCCACTCCCCAGGCAGGATTCGAACCTGCGACCGTAGCGGTCTTGCGGTTCCAGACTGCAGCGCCTTTAACCGCAGAGCCACTTCGGCCGGCAAGTTTTATATCAGCGCACACTCCGCTGCAGAGTGAAATTCTAATTCTGGTTTTACTATTTGTTTACTAATAGCCGCCGACACATTTGAAGATGACATGATGTACTCCGAGAAAAACGGCAACAGAAGAAGCACTGAAATTATGCTGCAAGCAGCGATAACAATTCTTGAAACCATGCTGTAACGTACAATAAATAAGGTAGTATGAATGTATCCATAGAAAATAATATTTAAAAAAAACAAACAGTACAAATGTAATAATGTGTTACTGTGTCTTTTAACTATGCCATTTCCGGCATGTTTAAATTTAAAGAACGTACTGATGATGGCGATATTTGTCGCTAAAACTAGTTTCGAGAACAAATAAGTAAATAAATGACAAAAAGTGTTTTGCATCAAGGCAGACACACTCGCAGTTCCCATACTGTTGAGTGCGTAGACGGTGGTAGGAGGGGCGTACGGTGTATCTGGCTGCACTTTCCCACCAGAGTTCTGCAACAATTAAAGACGAAATCAGTGATGAAGAGTAGACGTTCTCCGACTGTTGAAGTCACGGCGTACCTGCGTCCTGTGTGTTCTCGCCCAGTGGTAACGCTCCTTACGCTCGCAGTGAAGTGCTGTGTCGCACTTCCCTAGCCGATTCGACGTCGCCGTGCAATTGGCGCTCTACGTAAAACATCCACCTGCCGCAATGGTCGACATAAAATTCTACGATAAGCCCTCCTACTCACGCATACTGCACTGTCCTAGTTGCTTAAATGTTTAAATACTTCTTTTATTAGGCATACTCTGACCTAATACGAAAATCACGCTCACCTTAAAAATTTATTTGTTTGTCATTACATTAAGTTATTTTATGGTACATGTTCTCTGCTTTTAAAGTATATCTTATTTAATATACAATTTTACATTGTTCACATATCTTTCAGCTGACATTAATAACAATGAATGACATGAATAACAACAATATGCGGAATTATAAAGAAAATGGTTGTCATGTTTTGAAGCCATGTAACTATGACTCGCGCACGTAGGACTACAAGTTGTAAGATACCCCTTATTTGCAGATAAGAGCATATTTTACTTTATTTCCAATTCTGCTGCATCAGCGCTGAAGTAAGTACGGAGTAAGGAGCGTGTGGTAGGTTCCCACGCTGGCTAGCAGAGGCGGTTGGCCATCTGGCGCTTTCAGAGCCAGAGGGATGAGGTATCGATGTAGAAATCGCTCGTGACATCAGCAAAGATATATGCAGGGACAGTATATTTAGTCTATCCTGAATCAAGTAATTGTTACTAATAAATATTTGCTAACGAAAGTTGTATTTTGCCATTCAGGTGTCAGGAGGGTCTACGGGTCATAAATACTACCTTTCAGTAATTTTAATGCCAGGAAACGTTGATATTAATAAATAAATGAATAGCTTTGGCATAACGGAAGATGTACGATCTTAAACGAACCATACCGATTGTATGTTCAAGGCTAGGCAACGTAGTGGCATTCATTGATAGGATGCCTTTCGATATAGTCATTTGCTTGATCATGCTCTCGTATCGTTAATATTTAGCTTATAATAATCAGCGCGAAAAAGTTAATTTTACATGTTTCTTAAATAAACGCACCATAATGGCATCCTGTGTAAAAATTATTTGCACAAAAAACTTCTTCCCGCTTCAATATGTAAAATATAGACAGTAGTATTGCACTTACCAAACTGTTACGACGCTGCCACAGCTTTGCAAGAGGACACAAAACTACGAGAGTATGTACACATAACATAAAGGAAGAATTCGTATGCGGTGAAGTCAGTTCAAGGACGAAATGGCTTTATCGCAAAAATCGGGTGGGAAAGCGTGGCCAGTTGTACTGCACGCCCCTTATACCACCATCTACGGACTCACCGGTCTAATTGCGACTTTTCAGGAGGTTTAGTATGACTGGTGGTGATGGTGGGGGGTGGGGGGTGCTGTTCTCGCAGTGTGGTGAGGAAAGCTTAACTCATCTATCCCTGGTCTTTTAGTTAGTTTGTGCGTTATAGGTACCATACACTGATTCACAGATATGTGCCACATTTTTTTCTATACTTATTTTAAAGTGCGCATTGTCAAGTAGAAGAGAATAAAATTCTGTGTTTGTAATGTTGTTTTTATGTTTTCCACTGTAGTTTCTAAAGATCTAATCACAAACACAAAATTTGTGCTTGCACCGAAAAGAAAAGAAAATATTGATCGCTTCAGACCTCAAAAATTTTAGCGTTACAATTCTTGATCGTGTGTCTCCAGTCCGCTTCCTTAGTAGCAATTGTAAAGTAAAACATCGTGAAAGAGGTCTCGGCTATTCTAACTGCAAGGTGCGGAGTTCGGACAGCGGCGTTAGTGGACCTATCCTCAATCTTTTACGACGCAGTGTATGGCACAACTATCCGCAGATGCAACAAACCACGAATGGCTAATATTAGTACAAAATACTCTCCACGGTACATTGTAAACTGGTTTGCAGAGTTTATATGTCGATTAGATTACTGTCGAAACCGAATGGCTATGCAGCAACGCGTTACAGCGATTAACAATAGGCATACACGGGTGTGACATTGTGGCTTATACAGGCAGTAATGCTACTACAGTGTGGTGCTAATGGAGGCTGCGGTCCGAAGCGACAAACGGCAAAATGTGATGTCAGCACAGAATGGCACTGACACATAGCATTGGTGGGCCGTCGATCCGTACCTACTGTGATGAGACGGTTTGTACCGACTATACGCTAGTTTCTACTGCACCAGAGACTGCATGCTCTTATTTGCCTTTGTGCAATATACAATTGATTCAAAAATGAGAAAGTATGCTCTTTGAAACAGAAATTACGCACTGACATGCCTAGTTTCATTTCGATCTATCATGATGGGCGCTTATGCGCGAGTAGCTGCACATGAAACCACCATTCCCCAGTGGCCAGTTTCATATTATAGCTTAATGTGAGGATCTGCTTCGAACTGTCAAGAAGCTCTCCGGGTCAAGTACGAAGTTTTTTCACTTTCAAGAAAACTTGTGAAACGATGCAGCGGTTAAGATAAGGCATTTGATAGCGATAATATGCCTTCTATGGTCTCCCTTCATAATGTAAAGGGAAAAGTTGTGGAGCAATACAGCTTTGGTCGTTTTGCAACCCAACTGGATTTCACAGTTCCGTCCGTTATGATTTCAAACAGGTACTTCGTATTTTGATTGCTTTTAAGGTCTACTCCGATGACTGCATCAGGGAAAATCCAAAACCATAAGAGGAAATAATTCTCCAACAGCTGTTACCAAGCACAATAATGACCTTCCATGTTTCGATGCAGAGTTCAAACCACCATCTGAAATAGTGTAAGCTTCCTTTAAATTTGAAGTATTGTTGGCAGCAAATTCCATTATACAATCACGTTCAATAAGTGATGGAAATTTTTTTTTCTCGGCAAATTTCACTTGCAAAAATACAGAATTTGTTGCGGGACATCGTTGATGTTTTTACCACAGCCCCTACGGTTTCTTGAAATATCGATAGGTGGCAGCGTTCCTTCAAAGGGGCGTTTGTAAAAGAGCTGTCTTCCAAACTAATTGTGTCATTAAGTTTCTTTTGACGGAAAACCGGAGCATCGTAGATATTCATAGGCCCTTGCAGAATGGCTGCGGGAACCTGGTAGTGAACAATAGCACGGTGAGTTGTTGGGCGGGGTGTTTTGTCATCATCGCAACAAGGACGCGCAAACATGTCCGAACTCTCGCTTGTCGGCCAGCCACACACAACTGTGAACCGCCGGCCGAGTTGGCCGAGCGATTCTAGGCGCTCCAGTCTGGAACCGCGTGACCTCTACGGTCGCAGGTTCGAATCCTGCCTCGGGCATGGATATGTATGATGTCCTTAGGTTAGTTACGTTTAAGTAGTTCTAGGTTCTAGGGGACTGATGACCTCAGTAGTTAAGTCCCATAATGCTCAGAGCCATTTGAACCATTTTTTGAGCTGTGAACCCTGAAATGTTGGATCAGCGTATTCGCCGCTACAAAAATGCAAACGGATTCTTGTTGACAATGTAAGGCCACGTACAAGTTGGAGACCCGAGAGGAGCTCGCAGAATTTCATTGGACTGTTCGTCCTCATGCAACTGTGCAGCCCGGGTCTCACATCAATGGAAAGCAGTTCGGAAGGTTATCGACGGAGCAAGACGTTAACTTCGTCGACCAGTGGAGTGGTACCACGCGAGAATACAGACCCTTCCAGTAAGATGGCGTAAGGCTGTCGAACTGAACAGAGACTTTGTTGGAAAATTGGATTTAGTAACCGAAAGACAGGGAAATGAAATGGCATATTGGAATTGAGAATAAAACCAACCTGCTTTCAGAAAAAAAGGTTTTTTATTACTTATTGAACGCCCTTCGTATCTTTCGTGCACGTTGGGGCACTTCACACATATTTTCCAGCGACATAAACTAAAGATGCCGTTCCACGATTTGTGTCACTTTCCTTGCTTGTGTGCGGTACGCTGATGATTAATCAGACTTTTTCTTCAATCTCATAAAGCATCTAACTTTTTTGTTACATAAGAATATTGATGTTTTAAAAATCATAGGATATAATTTAAAAGCCGTATTTACTTAAAGGTATCAGAGTACCGCCTATTGGAACAGCGCTTTGGCTTACCCTATCATGAAACATAACGCATCAATTTTGCCCTTTAGCCCCCTTCGTTGGTGAAAACTTGCAGAACTGGATGGATATCTCCGCGATCAGGACTACAGGACCGTGCGATGTCGACTCGCCACCGTATCGTTTTATAATGTCATTCGGATGCGGTATGGGGCAGCATGGGCTTAACACACCACTCGCCAGGCCGTTGTTGTCTTTCCACGCTTTGGAACCGCCACTTCTAGTTCAGTTAACTCCTCAGTTGGCAACAGGAGGTTGAATGAACGTCGTAGCAGTGCTCCTACGAAACAAATTCCCTGGCAGTACTGGGATTTTTAATTATGCAAATATTCAATTACATATAATACACGATTGCAAATAGCAGTCGAGAAAGAATTAGACGAAGAACGGTTCTGCTTCTGAAGGGGCAAAGGGACAAGAGATGCTGGTTCACTGCAACGAAAAAGGGGAAAGTTACCTAAAAAGATGTAGGAATGTTTGTGCAGTTTTTATTAATTTGAGAAACGCCTTTGATAGAGGTTAGGGGATAAAACTTTTAGATTTCGTGATGAAGATTGGAATTAACTGGGGAAGGAGATCAATAAACAATTCATAAATCCCACAGAGAAAAGAATTTAAGAATGGCAGATGAAGTGAAGAAGGAATTAAAACTGGAAGATGGGTTGGACAAGGATATCGTCTTTCACTTATGATGTTTAATATCTGTTTGCATGATTTACTCAAAAATACCTTCCAACAAAGGTGTGGTGTGGAGGAAAGATAGCAAAATGTATGGCATTTGCTGAGGATGTCGTTTTAATGAGTGAAAATAAAAATACAATTAACAATTTGTTAAAAGAAATGAACACCAATTGTGGAGATCATGAAGGTAAATGTGAAGAACATTAAAGTAGTGTTTTTCACAAAGCAATCAAGGACGAAAAAAGTGAAACTGTGTCAAGAATAATTGTAATAGTTGACAGCTTCACTTACTAATATGCAAAATTGGTAGTAACATGAAAGGTAACCAAGAGGACAAAAAGGATAGCTTTGCGAAAGAAACGTTTTATGGCAGGAGGATTGTTTTCTGTAAACCACTAAGTAAAAAATTACGGAAAATTTTAGTGGAGTGTTTTGTGTGGCATTGCCGTGAGTGGCGCCGAAACATGAACAGAGTGGCGGAAAGAGGCGAAATTCTTACAAGCTTTTCAGGCTTTGATCTGCAGAAGATTGGAAGCTGTGACATGGAAAAACAAAATAAGGAAAGAGATTCCGTTACAAAGGCTGGCGGACAAACGACAAATACTGCAAACAAATAAGAAGAGAATAAGAAATTGGTCAGAAAACTTGATAAGAAAGAACTGTTTATTAACGGATGCAGCTGAAGGAGTATTGACTGAAAAGAGGAGCAGAGGTAGAGGTATATGCCAGTTAACTGACAAAAAAAAAAAAAAAAAAAAAAGATGCATCGTACGTAGCTACGAAAACGTTAGCGAAAAAATGGGACGACTGGATAATACTCAACTTGTACTAATGGACCTTGCTGACTGGGAAAACACATCATCATCGTTATCGTTTGGGGAACTGGATCGTCTGGATGATAGGCTGACGCGCTGACTATTGAGCCACGTAGACGGACGAGCACGGATTCACTTAGGAAAAAATGTGATTCACTTAGGAAAAAATGTCTTTCGACAGTATGACCCAGTGAATGTCTAACTACTCAATGTACTCCAAGGAAAATGCAGTCAGTGCTATGAATGTACTCCAAGAAAATACAATCAGCACTGTGAATGTACAACTTGTTAAGTAGTTAGTCCTGATAATATTCCAGTTCCAATTTTCTTGTCTTCTGAGGGTTTATCCTTTTAGCAACATAATACAGCGCTGTTAGGTTTATGGCACAGATCAACGTGATTACAGACGAAGTGTGACATCGAGGCCCCAAAGGTCTGTGGATTACATGATTACTGGATACTGTGCACAAGATCAGGTTTGTGACGGACGGGCAAGTTAGAACGGGTATGTCCTTTGCAAAGGAACCATGCTGGTATTTGTCTTAAGCGAACTGAGAAAAATACGGGAAACGCAAATCTAGTTGGTAAGACGATGACTTGAACCGCCGTTCTTAAGACGAGCCCAACTGTGGGCCTTAACCATTGCTTCAGGTCGCGAGGTGGATACAGTCAGTTAGCAGGAGTAAACATAGTAGGACACAAGATTGCTACCACAGCTTGTCAATAATCATCGAGAGAAACCTTCGATAAACTTAAGAAAATTTAAATAAAAGTACAGGGTTTTAATATGGCATTGGTCCCTGACATACGAGTAGTGCTATTGCGGCTTCGTTACGTTTACAATCATTCTGTGGTTTGTGGGTTGGAAGCTCCTCTTACCGCGACTTGCTAAAACATGGGTCCAGATTGCGTTGGCCGCAGCCATAAAACGTGTTTAATCTGCAGGCCCACGGAGTTTGCAATGGCCACTCGGTGGTCGCCGCTGTTTGCCAATGAGGCACTTCAACAGATGCCGTTGAGCCCTATGAGAGCAACGCGAAAGCCACAAGATTCGCGCAGGTTTTTGACTGCGTTGTGTTGAATTAATGACAGCCGTGCTCTTGGAGTGACTGATTCGTAGCACACAAGTTAGTGGCCTTTATTACGTTGTGAATACAATATGGAAATTTCAATAACGTACTTTAACAAAAAAAAAAAAAATGGTTCAAATGGCTCTGAGCACTATGGGACTTAACTTCTGAGGTCATCAGTCCCCTAGAACTTAGAACTACTTAAACCTAACTGACCTAAAGACATCACACACATCCATGCCCGAGGCAGGATTCGAACCTGCGACCGTAGCGGTCGCGCGGCTCCAGACTGCAGCGCCTAGAACCGCTCGGCCACTCCGGCCGGCGTACTTTAACAAAGAACATTGAATTTGGAGGGTAGTTTCACCAATATCCACATTGATCAAAGGTCCCGCTTTTAACATTACGGTATTTAAGGACACAGACAGGGAAACATTACCACAAAACTACTAGAGCAATGGATCCCAACCTGTCGGAATTCCACAGAGGGACAAAATGTATTTTTCGGAGGGTCAAAAACAAAAGGGTTCAGTTGTTTTACTTTCACGAAACTGCGTTATTTTTTTAGAAGATAAGTACTATTATCTCTATTTCGTATGACTGTAATACTAATTACGTCAGTTACCTGTAATTACATTTTTAAGTATGAATACGAATATTAACACATAGCACAATGTGCTGGAGTTTACAACTTGTGAAACTTATGCATGAACATGTTTTTGCCTTTGTTCACACACTATACAAATACTTTACACTTGGTACCATACGTCTACGATAGTAAAATGGCATCATATACTTCATATACATTTAGATTCTCATGAAAATGCGATCTCCAAGTTGTGAGTAGTTTCAACAACAAAACAGAAATTGCTTCATTATTCACTTCACAATAATTAACGAACTAGTTGACTGCTCTATGTAATGGCTACTACACTGCAGGAGGCGTACGCTATACTATAATTATTATTATTTGTGCCAGTGGTCAAAGTATAGGCAGCCTGAAGTTTTCTAATCTCTTCCAGTTCAGGAGTAAGGAGTCTGCTACAGAGTGGTGCGGCAACTGTAGTCATAGGAAAGCTGGACGGAAGCAGAAATGTACAGTGAACAAGTAATATAGCAAAACGGAAGGTTTACTTAGCTTGTACGAAGACACATTACAATTAATGTTGCAAGAAATGGAGTCTAGCTATGGCAGTGTCCACAAGAAAATTCTCTCTCTACTAGAGCACGATCGATGAAGACGGAGCAGCGACCAGGCAGCGTCTGCGTAGCATCACGTTGCGAAGTGGCTCCAAGCGCGAGCGGTCTGTGTTGCTGCCGCTGGCCGTCCTATATTGCGGCGGCAGAGGGCGCTCGTGGTACGGAGCCACTAGAGGTGTGACTCATTGGTTGTGTTCCATTGGGTCTGTCGGATACCACATAACCGCTATTGGCGTTACACGGAAGCTTGCAATTCCGTTGCTATGACGCCTGTGGGATGGTATCAATACATGAGATCACAGAGTCCAGCAATCAAGTGATATACAAACAGTAGACCTAAATATAGTGCACAGAGTTTAATTTGGTTGAGTCAAGCAGTGTGCAGGGTGTGGGTGAAACAAATGTCACTAGGGAGAGGAGTGGTGCAGAGGATGTTTATTTTGTAACAATTGTCTACTGTAAATGAGGATAGTAAGCTTTCTTTCAAATGGTTCAAATGGCTCTGAGCACTGTGGGACTTAACATCTGTGGTCATCAGTCCCCTAGAACGTAGAACTACTTAAACCTAACTAACCTAAGGACATCACACACATCCATGCCCGAGGTAGAATTCGAACCTGTGACTGCAGCAGTCGTGCGGTTCCGGACTGAGCGCCTAGAACCGCTCGACCACCGAGGCCGGCAAGCTTTCTTTTCTCAGAAGGAGTTGTAGATAACACTTGCGATCCACTGAGAGATGCTTCTTTGCTCTATTAAATAAGGTTTTTAGAAATAAGCGGTACCGATAGTCTCATTGATTCGATAACACTTCTTTCTATAGAAAAGGAATAAAAACTGAATATTATTTGTCTCACGTCATTTTAAAAATGAGAATCTTTCAAGAAAATTCTTTTTAATTCTAAAGCTGGCAAATGCTGTTGGTAGAAGGAGGCTGGGTACCACTTGCTATCATCTGGCTGCATTGGATCGTAATGGTCTCAGAATGGTTGAAGACCACTGCGCTAGACATTCCCCTTTTTGTAATTTTTCAGCTATTTCCTCACATAAGTTTCCATACGACGAGAGTTTTATTCTTATTTCAAGTTACTGCCACTCTGATATTGGCATTTATACCTACTCTGCTGGCCATTAAATGATAACACCACGAAGGATATCAAACAGCTAAATTACTATTCGTATGCATTATACACTCTCAGGAAAAGAAGTAATTGTGAACTATGAAAGAATTATTCTAAAGCGATCGAAATCAGTAGATGTGATGCACAAGTACAGAAAAACAAATGATTACAATTCCAGTAAAAGTGGATGATCAATTCAAGAGAAAGAGCTTCACATATTCAGCAAATCAAAAACGTTTTGGTTCACCTATGGCTTTTATGCAATCTGTTATTCGGCATGGCACCGATTGGTAGAGCTGCCGGACGTCCTCCCGAGGGATGTCATGTCAAATTCTGTCCAACTGGCGCGTTACATCATGAAAATCCCGAATTGGTTGGAGGGCCCTGTCCGTAATGCTCCAAACGTTTTCAACTGGGGAGAGTTCCGGTGATCTAGCTGGCCAAGGTAGGGTAGTAACTCTCGCCGATTGCGGACGGGCATTGTCTCGTTGAAATGTAAGCAAAGGATGTCTTGCCATGGAAATCAACAGAAAGGGGGGCGTGGAATACCGTCAACTTACAGCTGTACTATAACGGTGCCGCGGATGGTAACCAAAGGAGTTCTACTATGAAGTGAAACGGCATCCCAGACCATTATTCCTGATTCTTGAGCCGTATAGCGGGCTTCAGTGAGGTTGGTATCCAACAGCTGCCAAGGTGTCTCCAGTCACGTCTTCGGCCTGAAATCTCATTAACATTAACAGAATTATCTTCAGTGATGAGTCACGCTTCGAACTGAGCACCGGTGACGAGGAAAGACGTGTCTTGAGACGTTCCTTCAACCAGCATGGAATTTTGGCGATCTAACCCGCCAATTGGACAGATCTTGGCACGAAGTTTTCTTCATTCACCATACTGTCAGTCTGTTTCGGTTTTCCTACTGTCGATGTCTCACTACCATACATTCATGTCCTCCAAACGTACATTATCAGAAATTACATCCCCATATTGAGGTCTGCATCTGACATCAATACTTTTTTTAACTAGGAAGACCCTCTTTGCCTGTGCTGGTCTGCTTTTTAATTACTACTTGCTTCTTCCATCGTGTGTTACTATGCTTCCAAGTTAGCTGATTTCATTAACTTCGTCTGCTTGCTGAAGAATAATTTGATGTTAAGTTTCTCACTGTCCTCGTTTCTCCTACTTCTCATTACTTTTGTCCTTTTCCAGTTTACTCTCAATGGATACTCCGTACTCATTAGACCGTTCATCTCATGCAGTACATCCTGCAATTCTTCGTCACTTTCACTGAGGGTAGCAATGTCATCAGCGAGTCTTCCCACTGGTATCCTCTTACCCTAAATTTCAATCCCTCTCTTGAGCACTTGTCTGATGTACGACAACAGGGGTGAAAGGCTGGATTTCGTTCTTCCACACTTTTCATCCTAGTGCTTCGCTCTTGTTCTTCCAATATTATTGTTTGGTCTTGGTTCCCCTACATGTTGTATAACACCTTTGCCGATAGCTTACTCTTATTTCTCTCAGAATTTCGAATATCTTGTATCATTTTACAAGCATCTTGTGGATCGACAAACCCTCTGAGTGTGTCTTAATATTTCTTCAGTTTTGCTTCCTGTAACAAGCTCTACGTCACAATTCCCTCTCCGGTGCCTTTGCCTTTCCTAAAACCAAACTGATCGTCATAACAGTGCCTTAGTTTTCTTTTCATTCTTCTGTATATTATTTTTGTGGGCAACTTGGGCGTTTGACCTGATATCTTGGATGTGCGATAGTTTTCGTACTTACTTGCCCTTCGTGTCTTCCGTAGCCGGCAGCGGTGGTCTAGCGGTTCTAGGCGCTCAGTCCGGAACCGCGGGACAGCTACGGTCGCAGGTTCGAATCCTGCCTCGGGCATGGATGTGTGTGATGTCCTTAGGTTAGTTAGGTTTAATTAGTTCTAAGTTCTAGGCGACTGATGACCTCAGAAGTTAAGTCGCATAGTGCTCAGAGCCATTTTTTGTCTTCCGTATTTTCGCATTTGTGTGGATGATATTCTACCGAAAGTATGACGATCTGTCACAAACCTCCTAGATTGTTCATACCAACGTGAATAGTCGTTTTGTTGCCACAGCTCAAATGAGTTTAGAAGTTCTAATGGAATGTTATATATCGTGTATTATTTGATCCGAGGTCTTCCTTATCTCTTTTAAATTCTGACTGAAGCAGAGGGTCCCCTGTGTCTTCCATAACAAATCCAATCTCTTTTTTTTTTTTTTTCACGTCATCAGGTAAGCGCTCCCCACCATAAAGGGCGTCGATATACTCTTTCCCCCATATCTGCTCTCTCTTCTGCGTTTGACAGAGAGGTTCCCAGTAAATTCTTACTGTTAGCACTCTTGCTTTTAGTTTCACTGAAGGTAGTTTTGACTTTTCTATCGGCTGAACGAGCCCTTCCAACGATCATATCTTTTTCGATTTATTCATATTCTTACTGCAGCCATTTCTCATTGGCTGCCCGCCATCCCCTATTTATTTCATTCATAAGCACACTTACTGATACCAGTGCCGCTGTAGGCACCCAAAATGGCAGCAGATTAGTGTTGTGTTACGAAATTTCGGAGACTGTTCGTCAAAAAGGGCCCCTTTCAGTCGGTTTTCAAGTTGGGAGAAAACCATATGGTCTTCTAGTAATAAAGTAAACGTTTTACTGTAAGCACCATTTCCTTCTACTGTAAATATTTGTGTGAACTGTTTTAAATGTAAAGACCAATGTTTGTAGACGAATGATGTAATATTTCAGGACACTCTAGTTCGAAAGGCAAAACGCATATGGGTGTACAAAAGGACTTATCTTACAAATCACTGCATTTTAACAATTTTAAATTATAGTGGAAGACTTATATATTTTTAAAGTGATATCCTCTGTAGTCTCCTCTTACCGACCCATTTCAATCAGGTAATTACATGTCGTAATGAAGCAACTGTCACTCCGCGAAGCACACAATTTAAAGTTCATACATGCAATCAGCTAACAACACTGTTATTTAAAATACCTGTATATGGTAATGTAGCTAGTTCTGTTATTAAGTAGAACAGTGTACGACAAGAGGAGAGATTACGCAAAGCTGAGGAATGTGTATTACCACCGTTTGCGAGATAATTTTGTCTTGGAAATGTAGGTTGTCAGCATTACAGCTTTTTCTGGCGTGCATGTTTCACTGATAATTTTGTGTTGCTTACAAAACAAACACATAATAACTCAAGTGTATTTGCTTGTACGATCGAACTGACGTCGAAATAAACAAGTGATTTTCAAATAGAAAAATGGGAGACCTAGAATTCTGGATTTTTTTTTTTAGTCTAGCAGAATGAATTTTATACACTATGTGATCAAAAGTATCCTAACACCCCAGAAACACACGATTTTCGCATTAGGTGCATTGAGCTGCCACCTACTGGCAGGCTGTCCATACCAGCGACCTCAGCAGTCATTAGACATCGTGAAGAGCAGAATGGGGCACTCCGCAGAACTCATGGACTTCGAACGTGGTCAGGTGATTGGGTATCACTTGTGTCATATGTCTGTACGCGACATTTTCACACTCCTAAATATACCTAGGTCCACTGTTTCCTATGTGACAGTGAAGTGGAAACGTGAAGGGATACGTACAGCACAAAAGTGTACAGGCCGACCTCGTCTGTTGACTGACAGAGACCGCCGACAGTTGAAGACAGTCGTAATGTGTAATAGGTAGACATCTACGCAGACCATCACACAGAAATTCCACACCACATCAAGATCCACTGCAAATACTATGACAGTTAGGCTGGAGGTGAGAAAACTAGGCTTTCATGGTCGAGCGGCTGCTCATAAGCCACACATCCAGGTGGTATATGCCAAACGACACCCCGCTTAGTGTAAGGAGCGTAAGTAAATATTCGACCATTGAACCATCGAAACGACGTTGTGTGGAGTGACGAATCACGGTACACAATGTGGCGATCCGATGGCAGGGTACGGTATGGCGAATGCCTGGTGAACGCCATCAACCTGCGTGTATACCAACAGTAAAATTCGGAGGCGGTGGTGTTATGGTGTGGTCGTGTTTTTCATGAAGGGGGCTTCCAGTAGGGGGACAAGGTTCGTGCCAGCACACGTTGCATTGTTGCCAAATTTATTCAAGATGGCGGCGATGACATCATCCAAGATGGTGGCAAGTTGACTAGGCAACGTCCCATGACGTCATCCAAGAGGGCGGATTTTGGCGGGAAAATAGTCCAATTGTGCTATGTGCACTAACCTAACCTCAGGAAAAAATGTCGGGAAATTTGAATTTTGGCGGGAAAATGGTCCAGTTCTGCTACGTCCACTAACCTTAGCCTCCAGACGGAAAAAATGGAGGGAAGTTTGAATTCCAACAGGATAATACCTGCAAAAAACCACACTTGTCTTTTTATTATTATTGATTATCATTCATTAGCATTCGTTATTATTTATTACTATTTATTATCATTCATTATCATTTATAATCATTTATTGTTTTTTATTATCATTTATTATTATTTATTATTATTGACCTGCCTCCACTAGAAAATTCCCTCCAAATTCAAATTCCAACACAATGTTGTTGTTGTTGTGGTCTTCAGTCCTGAGACTGGTTTGATGCAGCTCTCCATGCTACTCTATCCTGTGCAAGCTATCCAACACGATAATGGCTGCAAAACCTTACATTTGTTTATTATTTTTCATAATCATTGATTAACATTCATTATCATTTTTTATTATGCATTATCATTTATTATTAGAGGCCTACATCACTAGAAAATTGCGCCAAATTCAAATTCCAACACGATATTCTCTCGAAAACGATACTTCTATTTATTATTATCATTTATTATTTATTCAAGATGTCCGATTTTCTCGGTGAGAAAGCCATTTTCCTTACATCCATAACAAAAATCTGTCACAAGTTCAAATCCCAACACCATAATTGGTCACATGTACGAACTTTCTCCCTCACTTATATTTTTTCACTGGTAGCCTATCATAATCACGTCAAATAATAAACTGCTCTTATAGTAACGTAATTCATGTCCTTTGATTTTGCAGGGGGGAAGGGACTGAAGACTTTATTTCAAGCAGTATGGTCATCACTTGTTCTCCAACACAGTCAACAGACACATCTTTGATGTCGCAGTGCAGTCACCACGACGTCCGCGCTCCAACTGAATTAGTTCAAATCCTCACCACCTCCTGGCCAGCGCGTGGAGACACTGCCTACGCCTGTCACGTGAGGCGGCTGGCCACCAGTGCGGGGGGTGAGCCCAGCGATCGTCCCACGTCGTAAACATGTTTTCGCTGGACACGCAGGAATTTGTCGAGTTTGACGTCACAGCATCTCCTTGTCCGCTCACCACGTGTATTCGTCGGCCTCCACACGTTTCCCGCCAAAATTGTCTGCCTTGGAGCTGAATCGCACAACGGTCGGCCGTTTCGCTGCAACACGTTCGGCGCCACGTTCAAACCTGTCGATGCCTTGCATCACGTGTCCCTGTGTGAGCGAGAACGCAGTGCTACATTTTTGGCGGCAAAGTTTGCTCGACAGTGGAATCCGCCATGACTATATAACAGCACGTTTGGAACGCACTAGAACGCCCGCTAATTGACTCATTCTCGCGCGCGCGTCATAACTGTACAATCGCTGCGCCGCCGCCCCACTTATGTCACACACCCTCCATACACGCGACGGACATAGCCTTCTGTAAATACCTGGAAAATGACTCTATATTTCAGACATTACGGTCATGCAGGTGTGTTCCAACTGACTTCTCAATGCGCACACAGCGAAACTCCAGAGATGCAAGGGGGAGATAAAAATCTGCGCTATTCAGGAATCCATTTGTGCACTGTATGTCGTTAGACAATAGCTGGAGAGCAGGTATAGGGAGAGCCCACTTCAGCATTCTGGTCCTGGGGCTGAGTGGACGGCTGTTTAGATGGACAGCTATGTGGCTTTGACATGCCTCCGGCGGCGCTCAGACACTCACTTTGTAAAGCGCTATGGGATTAGTTTGAGCATTTAGTACTTGTTTTGGTGGTTATTAGATTAAGAACTGTAATATTGAAGGTCATGTCCTCAGTGGGACCGCTGTGTTATTGATTAAGTGTGTTTACGTATTCGAAGATACGTTTCGCGAATGGTGATGTTATGTTGATGGCGCAGTTTAGCTACCACTGTAAAAAAAAATGCTGTTTGCTGCTGAAAGAAGGAAAGAAAGAAAGAAAGGGATGACCTTGCCTCCAGACCTGATGGCTGAGTAATTAGATAAGAGCAAGTGATAGTTGAATGATGCTATGTGTTCGGATATAGGAGTCTCTTAAACGGCGGGGCGAGATTTTTTTTTCATGTGGAAATTTATGCAATCTATAGATAGTGATATTCCACCGCTAGTGACAACGGTTAGGAGCGGAAAAATAGGTACAAATCGAGCGCTGGCAGAATGTTGCGGCAATGGTAATAATATTTAATTTAAGGTGGGGGTGGTAAATATGGACCAGGCTTTGAATGTTGTCGTATGTGCTTGATGCTCTGTATAAAAGTTTAAGTCTTTAATTGCGTTTGGTATTTCTGGGTGTGTGTAAAATTAATTTTACTGTTGAAAGTGCGAGAAAGATGAGTTAATTGGTGTTTAGATAGAGGCTACGTTTGTAATTCGAAAAGAGGGGATGAGAATGGTAAATTGATTAATGGGCATGGTTTGTGGGGTGATATATGAGTGTCAAGATAGGATTGACGACGTTTGCGCATGTTGATGGTGGGACAGGTGTGAGGTTGGGTGCAGTGGGAGGTGTAAATTAGATCTTATTAAAAAAAAAAGTTGTAAAGTAGGAATAATATTGAGAAGGTTTTTAGATGGCTGGTCACGCGACGAGGCCAGAGCAGGGATGTGTAGTTATGTCTAGTTAAAGGGCCGTGTAATGTCGTGTGAGGAGCAATGCGCAGTGTACTACAGCGTCATAGGAGGTAAAGACACGTGCTGCAATGATGTGTCTAGCGTATGGAGGCTGCGCTTTGGAATTATGCTACGTTGATATTAAGTTGACTTTCACCCGCGTTCGGTGGTCGCAGTTCGGGATCGCGGTCCTGGACGGACGTGAGTGTGTGTGCTTTGACCGCTGACGAGCGCGCTGACCGCGCCAACTCGCGCTTGCGGAAGCCGAGCAGGGGCTGTGTGATGTCTGAAATCAGGCGGATGGGTGACTTCACGATTCTGTGGGCAGGGTGCAGAGTGGGGGTTCCTGCGCACGTCTGCTGAGTTATTTTGCGATCGGATCTGCAGGCTCTGCTATGCGTTATTAGGATAGTTTACGAGTACTGAGCATATCTACACATCTGTGTGATGTATTATTTAGTAGCAGTTTGCTATAGTGTGTACTGAAATTATGATTGGGTGCGCGTCTGTGGGCTGTGCAACATGGCCCAGGGCACATCTGGGATTGGTGTTTTGTGATAGCGTGATAGATATACTGTATGGTTAAATAATTTGTTCGAAAAAAGTAAATAGAGTGTTCTCAATGATGATACGCGCCTGCAGCGCAGATCAGAGTGATTGGTCTTCCGTCACCATGTCGGTTGCATGCGAGTAGTAAATGTTTTCCCGGCCGCGTTAATCGAGTGTGTCCACGAGCTATTCTGCCAATAGACGTGAAGGCAGGTCCAGACCTGAGACGCCGGCGGTATACATGAGAAGAACAATGAAGCTTTGAAATGTGTCGGCTGTCACGAGCGCTCGGAAGCTGAACTTCGCTGGAGACTCTGGAATCCCCTTCCCCGCCGACTACACGCGCGCGCGGCCTGCCTTGGAGCGTAATCTAAGGCGCATAGGCGATATCAATTTCTCCGGTGATAGGTGCGAATGCGACTGTGCCGAGGTCATGTTTTGGGGAGGCCGAGCAGAGACTTTTGGTCGGTTTGGCAGTTAGTGGTGTTTGGGCGCGTCTGTTGCACTATTTTGCAAGCATGTCTGTGCACTGTGCGGCGCTTTATTTGGAGAGTTTAAGAGTACAGAGCTCGTCTGCTGATATTGTGTACCGTATTATTTAAGAGTTGTTTACTATTGTGTGGTGAAATTAGGAGTTGTTTACGTGTTTGTGGCCTGTGTCAGATGACCACAGTCGGATCAGTGCGAATGTTTTGTGACAAATATACTCCACGACTAAATAAAAGGGCTCCAAATAAATAGTGAGCTGCCCTTCCTTACTTCCGCGAGCAGCACAGCGCAGTCTGAGCTGTTTTTGCGCAATAACGGCAGTCTGGTCAGAATGTGAGTGAGTAGAGAAATAACTGGACAAATTTATCTGTAGAGGAGTTACAGGTCCGGATTGGAATGAATATCTTGATGGGTGTGGTTGTGTTGCCAAGTGTAGTCCACTACTGGAGTTCAGAAACTGCCTTACGTCAGCCTTAAATATCGAAACCTATGAGAAGCAAAAGTTTTAAAAAGATATCTCGCAAATAAATAAAGTACACTCGCTCCTCCTTCCATCAGCCTATGCTCTGAAATTATTTGTTAGCAGTTGTTTGGCTATTTGGAGGTAAATGTTTTGCATTATTTACGAGTGGTTCGCATGTCTGTAGGCTGTGCTATGAGTTATTCTGAACTGTTTACAATTACCAAGCGTGTGTCTAGAACATTATAAATGAGTTATGGAGGGGTGTTTTGCAGGTCTGTATGATGTGGGACATGTCGGTGCGATACATATACTCCATTCCTAAATAATGTAAATTCGTTCCTCTGTCAATGGACCTAGTGCTGAGTGAGTCCGTTTACCAGAAACGTGTAGGAAGAGGTTGAGCGCTGGTGGCTTAGTTCGAAGCAATTTTCTTAGGTTGGTGGCGGAAGCGCAAGTGGGCTTTGATTATTGGCAGATTTCAAACTTGGCGCTGGTTCCTAGGAGGAGTAGGTGGCTGTCTGGTCCTCGAAAGGTAGTTGAAATTAGGGACTTGAACAAGTATGCATACGTACATGAAATTGTAAATGGAATTACTTAATATAGCGGGGTGGTGAGAGTGAATTAGCGAGCGTTCTCGCGACGAGCAAACGCACTGTTATATGGTCATGGTGGATTCTACTGTTGGTCAAACTCTGGCACCAAACGTATCCTTTACGCGGTCGACAGGTTCCATCGTGTCCAGCGTTAAGTGCTCGCGGGCGCAGAAAGATGTTTACGTAGTTGGACTCAGACGCCGCTCGCCGCCTATGTGGCCGGCCAGGGAGCTGCCGATGGTGTGGGCTCAGCCGGCCGCGCGTACGTCAGCTGCCCTCTGGAGTTTCGCTGTGTGAGCATGGAGAAGTCAGTTGGAACACACCTTCATGACCGCAATGTCTGAAATAAAGAGTCATTTTCCAGGTATTTACAGAAGGCAATGTCCGTCGCGTGTATGGAGGGTGTGTGACGTAAGTGGGGCGGCGGCGCAGCGATTGTACAGTTATTACGCGCGTCCGAGAGCGAGTCAATTAGCGGGTGTTCTCGTGCGGTCCAAACGTGCTGTTATATAGTCATGGCGGATTCCACTGTCGAGCAAACTTTGCCGCCAAAAATGTAGCACTGCGTTCTCGCTCACACAGGGACACGTGGTGGAAGGTGAGCGGTCGACATCGACAGGATTGAACGTGGCGCCGAACGTGTTGCAGCGAAACGGCCGACCGTTGTGCGATTCAGCTCCAAGGCAGACAATTTTGGCGGGAAACGTGTGGAGGCCGACGAATACACGTGGTGAGCGGACAAGGGGCCGCTGTGACGTCGAACTCGACAAATTCCTGCGTGTCCAGCGAAAACATGTTTACGACGTGGGAGCGATTGCTGGGCTCACCCCCCGCACTAGTGGCCGGCCGTCTCACGTGAAGGCGTAGGCAGTGTCTCTATGCGCTGGCCAGGGGGTGGCGAGGATTTGAACTAATTCAGCAGGATCGCGGACGTCGTGGTGACTGCACTGTGATATCAAAGATGTGTGTGCTGACTGTGTTGGAGAACAAGTGATGACCGTACTGCTTTAAATAAAGTCTTCAGTCCCTTCCCCCCTGCAAAATCAAAGGACATGAATTACATTACTATAAGAGCAGTTTATTATTTGACGATATTATGATAGGCTACCAGTGAAAAAATATAAGTAAGGGAGAAAGTTCGTACATGCGATCAATTATGGTGTTGGGATTTGAACTTGTGACAGATTTTTGTTATGGATGTAAGGAAAATGGCTTTCTCACCGAGAAAATCGGACATCTTGAATAAATAATAAATGATAATAATAAATAGAAGTACAGTTTTTGAGAGAATATCGTGTTGGAATTTGAATTTGGGGCGATTTTCTAGTGATGTAGGCCTCTAATAATAAACGATAATTAATGATAACAAATGACAATGAATGATAAAGAATGTTAATAAATAATTTATGAAAAATAATAAACAAAATTAAGGTTTTGCAGCCATTATCGTGTTGGATAGCTTGCACAGGATAGAGTAGCATGGAGAGCTGCATCAAACCAGTCTCAGGACTGAAGACCACAACAACAACAACATTGTGTTGGAATTTGAATTTGGAGGGAATTTTCTAGTGGAGGCAGGTCAATAATAATAAATGATAATAAATAATAATAAATAATAATAAATGATTATAAATGATAATGAATGATAATAAATAATATTAAATAATAATGAATGTTAATGAATGATAATCAATAATAATAAAAAGACAAGTGCGGTTTTTTGCATGCATTATCCTGTTGGAATCCAAACTTCCCTCCATGTTTTGTTCTGGAATCTTAGGTTAGTGGACGTAGCACAATTGCACTATTTTCCCGCCAAACTTCAAACTTCCCGCCATTTTTTCTTGAGGTTAGGTTGGTGGACGTAGCACAATTGGACTATTTTCCCGCCAAAATCCGCCATCTTGGATGACGTCATCGTCGCCATCTTGAATAAATTTGGCCACAATGCAACGTGCGCTGGTACGAACCTTGCCTCCCAACTGCTTGCACCTCTTGTTTTTTTTGCGTCGCACTGTCACAGCACAGGCCTACATAGATGTTTTAAGCACCTTCGTCCTTCTCACTGCTGAAGAGCTATTCGGGGCTGGCGACTGCATATTTCAACATGATCTAGCACCTGATCATAATGCACGACTTGTGCCGGAGGGGTTACACGACAATAACATCCTGTAATGGACTGGCCTGCACGAAGTTCTGACCTGAATCCTATAGAAAACCTTTGCGATGCTTAGGAACGCCGACTTCGTGCCAAGCCTCACCGACCAGCATCGATACTTCTCCTCGGTACAGCACCCCTTGAAGAATGGGCTGCCATTCCCCAAGAAACTTCGAGCACCTGACTGACGTATGCCTGCAAGATTGGAAGCTGTCATCAAGGCTAAGGGTGGAGCAACACCATATTGAATTCCAGCATTACGGATGGTGTGCCCCATGAACTTATAAGTCATTTTCAACCAGATGTCCGGATTGTTTTTATCACATAATGTATTGCTATGCACACGGTAAATACTGAGGAGATACATTGCGACATCTTCTTAAAATCAGAACTGGTCAAGGTCGTCGAAATCTCTCTGTGGTCGTCACTAGGCATGACTTGAGAATTGCTCAGTAGCTGGGTGACATCGCATAACACGGCAGACCTTTTTTCACAGTTGTGATTCCGACCGTTTACAATTTGCCACCCATGTAGTATACGAGTCGAGATACGGGTGTTTGGAATCATTGCTGTATTTAGTTGTTTTCCTTTTTGTTTTGTTAACATTTTCAAAAGTACATTGTGGTTTACACAATTATTATGATCGAATGTTATTCTTAGGGTATTTTTCATAATCAAGTTATTGTAAAACATGAGACTTTAGACAGATAAGATATATTGCTGGGTAATATGGATCGTTAACCCATTCAGTTACGGACACTTCAACGAGATACTCAATGTGCCTGAAAACAGCGAATGCGCTGCAACGACGAGAGATTTGCAATGACCGCAGCTTCACAGCGCCCGCGTTTTTAGGCGGCCACGCGTCAAATGCGACAGGACGGCTTCTGTGGGGCGGAATGAATTCATACCCGCATGAATGGAATCGAAAGCGACGCCCCTCGTTTATGCCGCACACGCAACATTCTGTTTCTGCGAAATTTCAGAAGCCATCCACGAACTTGTTTGAAGGACTTTTCTAGAGCTGGTATGCTATTATTTCACTTTTCCGAATTTCATAACATATTGTAACGTTCTTCCGGTGGTGTGATTCATACTTTTGGTCTGTTAACTGCGATCTTGTGCCAAAACTGCTGTAAATGCAGATGTATGTTATTTTCATACAGCTACTTAAGTGCCTAATTTGTCTCGCATATTTCAGAATCTTAATTTGTCAACAATATTGTCTTATTCCGCGGACCAGTCATTACAATTTGTTTCACATGGTCCTATCCAGAAATCAGTTTATCGAGTCGCTGAAGTTTTGATACAACTCGTAATTATACCGGGTGATCAAAAAGTCAGTATAAATTTGAAAATTTAATAAACCACATAATAAAATTGACAGACATGCTTGGAATGACATGGGGTTCTATTAGGAAAAAAAAAGGTTCACAAAATGTCCTACAGATGGCGTTGGACAGCAAAACTGCTACCGTGAAGGGTGAGAGTTACGCCGATATGTTACAGAATCTATCATCCGCAGTCTGGATGATAAACACCTGCTGGAATGTACGATGTTTATGCAGGATGTCGCACCACCCCATATTGCTAGACGCGTGAAAGATCTCTTGAGCGTCGTTTGGTGATGATCGTGTGCTCAGCCGCCACTTTCATCATGCTTGGCCTCCCAGGTCTCTAGACCCCAGTCCGTGCGATTATTGGCTTTGGGGTTACCTGAAGTCGCAAGTGTATCGTGATCGACCGACATCTCTAGGGATGCTGAAAGACAACGTCCGACGCCAATGCCTCACCATAACTCCGGTCGTGCTTTACAGCGCTGTTCACAACATTATCCCTCGACTACAGCTATTGCTGAGGAATGATGGTGGACATATTGAGCATTTCATGTAAAGAATATCATCTTTGTTTTGTCTTACTTTGTTATGCTAATTATTGCTATTCTCATCAGATGAGGCGCCATCTGTCGGACATTTTTTGAACTTTTGTATTTTTTTGATTCTAATAAAACCCCATGTCATTCCAAGCATTTGTGTCAATTTGTACCTCTGTATCTACATTATTCCGTGATTTATTCAGTTTTCAAATGTATAGTGACTTTTTGATCACCCGGTATTTTTGATTAATTAATGTAGCGTACTCCACAAATGCAGTCACGGACGATAACATTTACGAATACACATTTCTAGTACCAGAGTACCCAGTCCATTCCATGTAAGCACGGCCCACACCATGACGCAGCCACCACCAGCTTGCAAAATCTTCGTAACAACTTGGGACCATGACTTTGTGGGGCCTGCCCTGCACTGGAACCCTACCATCAGCTCTTATCAACTTAAATTGGGGTTCATCTCACCAGGCCACGGTTCTCTAGTCATCTATACTCTAGCCGATACTAGGAAAGTCACTGCATACGATGTTAGCAAAGGCACTCGCAACGCATCGTATGTTACATAGAATCCTTGCGTTTCAACTATCATTTCAACAGGGGCAAGGAAAATAAATTCGGAATGATTATATTGAACTTAATCATTAATTCAACTCATGCCACATCACCCAGTACAAGACAGAATCCAGTTATACATTCATGAACCACATGGCATTCTACACCACCATATAACGAAATTATACAAAAATCCTTCGAAAATATCGACAATTTTTAAAATAATGACAATTAGATATCTATAGCTCGCCTGCGATTCGAATATACAATTGAGAGACCGATTTATGTCAGACATGAATCAAGATTGAGGATCTCAGTGTAGAAATCGTGTTAAATCCTATCTTTCGGAATGGCCCGTTAGAAACTTGATATCGCTGCAGTGAGTTATTTGGTTAAGCTGCGCAGCCCTCCGCCTTACAGGCAGCTTGTGAAAAGTGACAGAAGGCAATCTCAAGGTAAATTTGGAAATCAGTCGTCTCTACTAAAAAGCCACGCACCCAGCGCTGAAGCGAACCACTGGTAAGTACCTCCGTGCATAAACCTGGGTTCGGTGTTGGGCGGCGGTGTGGACGGTGAACTGCTCTGGCCTGTTGTGGGGTTGTGAACCACTGAGGGCTACAGCAGGACAAAGCCTATCTGTCGTTCTAGGTCCCCGGTCCAATACATAAAAACATACATACCTCCAAGCACTCTCTCCATTTGTTCTGTTCGAACGCTGTCCATGCCTTGAGCCATGAAGCCGTGCTGAGCCGTCATTGAGAATTCTCTCACCAAAGAACATGTCCCTGACTTTCCTTCAGGAAAGGTCCAAGACTGTCCTCGCTTCAGACATCGATTACTGTGCACAGATTATGTCAGCAGTTTGTTTGAGAGTTAGAAAATGTGGACAATAGTAAAAGCTAAAAGCTGTCATTTGAAACGAGCAACTTTCGTCTCACTCACAAAGCACTTAGCAAACGCTTGTGTTCTGACTTACATGTAAGGTGATTACTGATTGTATTACAGTCTCAGACAGAATTTTTTGAATTGCGCGAGTCTCTCAATGAATTTCAAACTTCAGTTGCAAAAAAAAAAAACAAAAAAAGAAGCGCTGATACAGCCCGTAGGGCTTTATGGTTGAGAAACTAGCGAATGTGCCAAAAAGCATACAGAAATAATCTTCTCGTTTTAGTGCGGAAAGCCTTAAGGAAAATCTGTTGTTTAGTGCAAGATTAGATCACTGTGGATTGGAGGATCTTCTATAATTGTGTGCTGGATGACATCTACAACAGGCGAAATGCTGTAGACCAAATGAGAAACAATCAGCTTCTACGGGTAGTCATAGCGCTCGGTTGGATAAACCCCCAATGGCCATTCAATATTATTGACCACGGAACAAAGCAGACGGTGCAAAAAACGTAATCCAAGGTGACTTGCTGTAGATCGGCAAATAGAATGAGTGGTGGCAGAAAGAAAGATATATAATCCACTGCAAGACGGACCTTGGAGCTACGGGCAATCCTCCGGGCCTAATCTTGTAAAGTAAATACTATGGACCATGGACCTCGGTGGATGAAGCGTGGGTGCCTCAGCGTTACAGATAGCCGTACCGTAGGTGCAACCACAACGGAGGGGTATCTGTTGAGAGGCCAGACAAATGTGTGGTTCCAGAAGAGGGCTCTGAGCACTATGGGACTTAACTTCTGAGGTCATCAGTCCCCCATAACTTAGAAATACTTAAACCTAGACGTAGCGGTCCGCGGTTCCAGACTGTTGCGCCTACAACCGCTCGGCCACCCCGTCCGATGCCCAGAAGAGGGGCAGCAGCCTTTTCAGTAGTTGCAGGGTCAAGAGTCTGGATGATTGACTGACATAGTCTTGTAACATTAACCAAAATGGCCTTGCCGTGCTGGTATTGCGAACGGCTGAAAGCAAGGGGAAACAGCAGCCGGAATTTTTACCGAGGGTATGCTGCTTTACTGTATGGTTAAATGATGATGGCGTCCTCTTGGGTAAAAAAGTCCCCCATTCGGATATCCGAGCGGGGACTTCTCAGCAGGGCGTCGTTATCATTAGAAACAAAACTGGCGTTATACGGACGGAGAGTGGAATGTCATATCTCTCTATCGGGCAGGTAGGTGAGAAAATTTACAAAGGTAACTGGGTAGGTTAAAGTTAGATATATTTGGAATTAGTGGAGTTCGGTGGCAGGAGGAACAAGACTTCTGGTCAGAGGAATATAGGGTTATAAATACAAAATCAAATAGGGGTAATGCAGGAGTAAACTTAATAATAAATGAAGAAAATAGGAAGGCGGGTAACCTACTACAAACAGTATAGTGAACGCATTATTGTAGCCAAGATACACGCGAAGGCCACGCCTATCACAGTAGTACAGGTTTATATGCCAACTAGCTCCGCAGATGACGAAGACATTGATGAAATGTGTGATGAGGGAAAAGAAATTATTCAGATAGTGAAGGGAGACGAAAATTTAATAGTCATGGGAGACTGAAAGTCGATAGTAGGAAAAGGAAGAGAAGGAAAATTAGTAAGTGAATATGGACTGGGAGTAAGGAATGATAGTGGAAGCCGCCTGGTAGAATTTCGCACAAAGCATAACTTAATCATAACTAACACTTAGTTGAAGAATCATGAAAGAAGGCTGTATAGATGGAAGAAGCCTGGAGATACTGACAGGGTTCAGGTAGATTATATAATGGTAGGCCAGAGATTTAGGAACTAGGTTTTAAATTGTAAGACATTTACAGGGGGAGATGTGGACTCCGACCGCAATCTATTGGTTATGAACTGTAGATTAAAAATGAAGCAAAAAGGTGGGAATTTAACGACATGGGACCTTGATAAACTGAAAGAACCACAGGTTGTAGAGGGCTTCAGACAGAGCATTAGCGAATAATTGACAAGAACGGGCGAAGGAAATACAGTAGAAGAAGAATGAGAAGCTTTGAGAGATGAAACGGTGGAGGCAGCAGAGGATCAAGTAGGTAAAAAGACGAGGGCTAGTAGAAATCCTTGAGCAACAGAAGAAGTATTGAATTTAATTGATGAAAGGAGAAAATATAAAAATGCAGTAAATGAAGCACGGAGAAAGGAATACAAACGTCTCAAAAATGAGATCGACAGGAAGTGCAAAATGGCTTAGCAGGAAAGGCTAGAGGACAAATGTAAGAATGTAGAGGCACATATCGCGAGGGACGAATTAGATACTGCCTACAGGAAAATTAGAGAGACCCCTGGAGAAAAGATAACCACTTGTTTGAATGTCAAGAGATCAGATGGAAACCCAGTTCTAAGCAAAGAAGGGAAAGCAGAAAGGTGGAAGGAGCATATAGAGCGTCTGTACAAGGGCGACGTTCTTGAGGACAATATTATGGAAATGGAAGAGAACGTAGATGAAGATAAATGGGGGATATGATACTGCGTGAAGTGTTTGAGAGATCTGTGAGAGACCTAAGTCGAAATATGGCCGCGGAAGTAGACATTATTCCATTAGAACTACTGATAGCCTTGGGAGAGCCTGCCATGACAAAACTCTACCATCTGGTGAGCAAGATGTATGAGACAGGCGAAATACCCTCACACTTCAAGAAGAATATAATAATTTCAATACTAAAGAAAGCTGGCGTTGACAGATGTAAAAATTAGCGGACTATCAGTGTAATAAGTCACGGCTGCAAGATAATAACGCGAATTCTTTACAGACGAATGGAAAAACTGTTAGAAGCCGACCTCGGGGAAGAACAGTTTGGATTCCGCAAAAATGTTGGAACACGTGAAGCAACACTTACCCTACGACTTATCTTAGAAGAAAGATTAAGGAAAGGCATACTTACAGTTCTAGCATTTGTAGACCTAGAGATAGCTTTCGACAATATTCACTGAAATACTATCTTTTAAAATCTGATGGCGGCAGGGATAAAATACAGGGAGCCAAAGACTATACACGATTTGTACAGAAACCAGATGGTATTTATAGGAGCCAAGGGGCATGAAAGGGAAGCAGGGGCTGGGAAGGGAGTGGTACAGGGTTGTAGCCTATCTCCGATGTTATTCAATCTGTATATTGAGCAAACAGTAAAGGAAACAAAAGAAAAAGTCGGAGTAGAAATTAAAATCCATGGAGAAGAGATAAGAACTTTGAGGTTTGCCGATGACATTGCTAATCTGTCAGACAGCAAAGGACCTGGAAGAGCAGTTGAACGAAATGGACTGTGTTTTGAAAGGAGGATATAAGATGAACGTCAACAAAAGCAAAACGAGGATAATGGGATGTAGTTCAATTAAGTCGGGCGAAACTGAAAGAATTAGGTTAAGAAATGAGACACAAACTAGTAGATGAGTTTTGCTTTTTGCGGAGCCAAATAAGTGATGATGGTCGAAGTAGAGAGGGTATAAATTGTAGACTAGCAGTGGCAAGGAAATGTTTTGGAAAAAGAGAAATTTGTTAACATCGAATATAAATTTAAGTGTCAGGAAGTTGTTTCTTTGTATGGAGTGTAGCCATGTACGGAAGTGAAACATGAACGATAAGTAGTTAGGACAAGAAGAGAACAGAAGCTTTCGAAATTTGGTGCTACAGAAGAGTGCTGAAGATTAGATGGGTAGATCACATAACTAATGAGGAGGTACTGAATAGAATTGGGGAGAAGGGAAATTTGTGCACAGCTTGACTAAAAGATGTAGGACATGTTCTGAGGCACCAAGGGATCACCAATTTAGCACTGGAGAGCAGCGTGCAGGGCAAAATTCGTAGAGGAAGACCAAGAGATGAATACACGAAACAGATTCACAAGGATGTAGGTTGCAAAAGATACTTGGAGATGAAAAAGCTTGCACAGGATAAGTAGCACGGAGAGCTGCATCACACCAGTCTCTGGACTGAAGACCACCACACACACATGAGGCTATGAGACACTTGGTGTCTTTGTAAGGTGAAGTGTTATTTCTTCTATCTAAATATGTCCTGGCTGTAGTCGACAATTAACGCCCTTGTTTTATTAGAGTTCATTATATTCGTCTCATTTCCAACGGTGAAATCAGTAGAAACTATTATTAAAGTCGAAAAAGAGAAGTTGATATCGGTAAACTTGTAATTGATACTGCTATGACGACTTTCTCACAATTCATCTGTGTGTGGTCAGAAATATCTTATGCAGTTTAGAGTTGAACGGCTTAGCTGAATCACCGCTCTGCTAAATTCAACAAGATGCCGTATATACACTACACATAAACAACGCAAACTAACTTTTAGAATCTTATTCCGCAGCAACAGCGTTAGCCTACAGGGCGCTTGTGCCAGCTAACACAATCCGACCTAAGAAGCCGAAAGATCACTCTGTTAATAACGGTTCAAACGATTGACCCACGGATAATTTGATTATGTAGCAGTATTCGAGCACCAAATCATTGGATGCAATCATTAAAATTGAGAATGCAAATAAACTGTATTAAAAATTGTTTATGATTTAGCTCTTTGAGTTAGTTACAATTCTACCGAGGTACTACTTTAGATCCAACTAAAGGTTTCTGCAGAGCTGCCAGTTTCTGCTCCCATTTAAAGTCATTATCTCTGAAGATATTTTACCTACTGCAGAAGGTGATCGCATATACACTCCTGGAAATTGAAATAAGAACACTGTGAATTCATTGTCCCAGGAAGGGGAAACTTTATTGACACATTCCTGGGGTCAGATACATCACATGCTCACACTGACAGAACCACAGGCACATAGACACAGGCAACAGAGCATGCACAATGTCGGCACTAGTACAGTGTATATCCACCTTTCGCAGCAATGCAGGCTGCTATTCTCCCATGGAGACGATCGTAGAGATGCTGGATGTAGTCCTGTGGAACGGCTTGCCATACCATTTCCACCTGGCGCCTCAGTTGGACCAGCGTTCGTGCTGGACGTGCAGACCGCGTGAGACGACGCTTCATCCAGTCCCAAACATGCTCAATGGGGGACAGATCCGGAGATCTTGCTGGCCAGGGTAGTTGACTTACACCTTCTAGAGCACGTTGGGTGGCACGGGATACATGCGGACGTGCATTGTCCTGTTGGAACAGCAAGTTCCCTTGCCGGTCTAGGAATGGTAGAACGATGGGTTCGATGACGGTTTGGATGTACCGTGCACTATTCAGTGTCCCCTCGACGATCACCAGTGGTGTACGGCCAGTGTAGGAGATCGCTCCCCACACCATGATGCCGGGTGTTGGCCCTGTGTGCCTCGATCGTATGCAGTCCTGATTGTGGCGCTCACCTGCACGGCACCAAACACGCATACGACCATCATTGGCACCAAGGCAGAAGCGACTCTCATCGCTGAAGACGACACGTCTCCATTCGTCCCTCCATTCACGCCTGTCGCGACACCACTGGAGGCGGGCTGCACGATGTTGGGGCGTGAGCGGAAGACGGCCTAACGGTGTGCGGGACCGTAGCCCAGCTTCATGGAGACGGTTGCGAATGGTCCTCGCCGATACCCCAGGAGCAACAGTGTCCCTAATTTGCTGGGAAGTGGCGGTGCGGTCCCCTACGGCACTGCGTAGGATCCTACGGTCTTGGCGTGCATCCGTGCGTCGCTGCGGTCCGATCCCAGGTCGACGGGCACGTGCACCTTCCGCCGACCACTGGCGGCAACATCGATGTACTGCGGAGACCTCACGCCCCACGTGTTGAGCAATTCGGCGGTACGTCCACCCGGCCTCCCGCATGCCCACTATACGCCCTCGCTCAAAGTCCGTCAACTGCACATACGGTTCACGTCCACGCTGTCGCGGCATGCTACCAGTGTTAAAGACTGCGATGGAGCTCCGTATGCCACGGCAAACTGGCTGACACTGACGGCGGCGGTGCACAAATGCTGCGCAGCTAGCGCCATTCGACGGCCAACACCGCGGTTCCTGGTGTGTCCGCTGTGCCGTGCGTGTGATCATTGCTTGTACAGCCCTCTCGCAGTGTCCGGAGCAAGTATGGTGGGTCTGACACACCGGTGTCAATGTGTTCTTTTTTCCATTTCCAGGAGTGTATTAACGGATAATTTTTAAGTAACGGTACTACCATTTAGTTTCCAGGTTTGTGCCAGTAGTGATCCAGAAGCTGGAACGCAAGAGTCGGCGAAAATCAACTGAATGAACAAAGATATCTAAAATGCCTTACTATCTTAAGACATGGTTCAAAAATGTTCAAATGTGTGTGAACTCCTAAGGGACCAAAATGCTGAGGAGGTCATCGGTCCCTAGACTTACACACTTCTTAAACTAGGTTATGCTAAGAACAATACATATACCCATGCTCGAGGGAGGACTCGAACCTCCGGTGGGAGGGGCCGTGGAATCCGTGACATGGCGCCGCAGACCGCGCGGCTATACATCATATTTCTGTATACAGCAGGTAAAACGGATCGAACAAGGTCTATATCAAAGTGGCAATATTTGTACCGAAAATACGAATATTATTCAAGATACGTAAAATGTAACAAAGAAAATGTGTTACACAATTCGTTTTAAGATTAATTAATGTCCTTCATAAATTTACGAGTCATTTACATCACACATGTCAGAAAACTGATTATTCTGCCACGATTTCTTGCTTGTATACACAACGTAATTTCTGAACACGCATCCTTCAGCTGTTTGCAAACGGGTCTGCGGTTTTGAGGCTACTAATTGTGAGGCAGGTCTTCATTTCCAACGAAGTCAGGGGAGGCGCTAACGAGAGGTAACGCGATTACTGGGGGCACACTGTATTAGCGAGGACACGATGGAGCAACAGTAAACACAGCACCCTGCGCTAACTGAGAAAACCGCCGTCCCAGCTTCTTAGACACCGCAAACACTGGCTACGGTGGCAGAGCTGTATTTACACGAATAAATCAAATAAAGCAACGACGAGGAAACGATAATTGTACACTAAGCTAGTATGAAGGTATCTCTGATTAATGGCTAACAGTATTACTGGATTAATACAGTTCAATATTTCGTCATCACAAACATTTATATCCCTTGCATTCCATGATTTTCTCAATACTTCTCATATTAATAATTTGTAGATATTAAGACAAAAGCTATAGAGGATATATTTGGTTTCCAAAGAGAGAAAAGAGCTACCGGAGTTAACAAATACTGAGCATAAGTGAGTGAATTTTTGCAGCCAAAAGCGAAACGCGCGCAGAGGTGGCTGTGTGTGACAGATGAGATCTTTGTCGAAGATAGAGACTTATATCTAGGGGTGTGTCTACAGAGAATCAAATATTTAAGCACGAGTGGGGGAGGGGTATATGGAGTGCTGTCTTTCTGATAAGGTTCACATTCTCAACAGACGACTTAACGGTTGATTCCAAAGACCGCCATTGAGAGGTGGTCGAGCGTTGTTTCGATCGTTCGAATATTCTCGTAGATCCTCAACTACGCACACGTTGCCAGTCTTCGGCGGATCAAGAAGTGAGGAGTCTATGGAAGGTGACTGTGGCTGCGTCAAGACGGCTCAGTAAAAGTCAACATTATTGATGTAACGAGCTGGGGCTGACACAGGCTTGTGCCCTCGTCCAGTGGAAAAAGCCTGGCGTCAACCCACAGCGATTTGACAGCCAGTGCAGTGGAGAATGCCGTGCCTCAAGAAGACGCACAAAGCTGAGGTGGCGTGTTGACATTGTGGTGCGCTAGTGGCCAGACGATAACAGCCCAGCATTTTTGCAGGGCGAAGCCACTGTGGTTAACGCAGTTCGTTATTTGAAAGTAGCCCATCATGTTCACAGGGCACGGTGCCATCGAACTTTGGACTCCAGGCGATGTAACTGGTGGCAAAAATGATGGTTTAGAATATTTGTTGTTTTCTTCTTTTGCTTTTTGCTTTATTAATATTGCTACATGAATACTTTTAGCACCTAGAAGAACGGCGTTAGCGAACTACCTAGAAGGAGCGCTAACGTTCAGTTTGACCTGTGACGTTAATCTTTATTTTTTTCAGTTTAACTCGTTAAATTAATTCAGTACGGTGTCTTTAAATGTCACTAGTATATTGTTCTCACGCTGCTGATGTGTTATGCTTAAATTTTCCTATAGAAACTATAGTTAATTAAAGGAAAAAGGGACTGAGGGATACACCGTAAATACAATATTCAACTAAAAATATTACTAAAATTACAAATCCAGATAAACATATAATTACAAAATATCGCTTTTATTCTAAGACTTGATCTGAATCAAAACCCCAAGCAACTCGTAAACACGTTTCTCTTAGGAAACGAAAAGAAAAAATCGTCGTAAACTGCTATGTCACTTTCGAGAAAACAACCTTGTCTTTCTCTGTGACATGTTTTCAGTCAAAGCCACCATGTTTATAGAAAGGTATTGTACACCAGTACTGAACACTTCCCACACATCGATCAAACATGAATTTCTTGCACTCGACATGCACATTTTAAGCTTTGTTTGAACATCTGCATCCTGGAAAGTCTTCCGCACTGGTATCCTATACACTGAAGCGCCAAAGAAACTGGTATAGACATGCTTATTCAAATCCAGAGATACGTAAACAAAATACGGCGCTGATGTCGGCAACAAGTGTCCGGCGCAGTTATCAGATCGGTTACCGCTGCTTGTTACAGTAGGCGCATGGGCGATGGGACACCGCATCTCCGAGGTAGCGATAAAGTGAGGTTTTTTCCGTATCACTTTTTCGCGAGTGTACCGTGAATATCAGGAATCCGGAATAACATCAAATTTCCGACATCGCTGCGGCCGGAAGAAGACCAGCAAGAACGGGCCCAACGACTACTGATGAGAATCGTTCAATGTGACTGAAGTGCACCCCTTCGGCAAACTGCTGCACATTTCAGTGCTGGGACGTCAAAAAGTGTTAGCGTGCGAACCATTCAATGAAACATAATCGATATGGGCCTTCGGAGCCGAGTGCCCAATTGTATACCGTTGATGACTGCACGACACAAACCTTTATCCCTCGCCTGTGCCCGTCACCACCGACTGTTGATGACTGGAAGCATGTTGCCTGGTCGAACGAGTCTCGTTTTAAATTGTGTCGAGCGGATGGACGTGTACGGGTATGGACACAACCTCATGAATCTATGGACCCTGCATGTCAGCAGGAGACTGTTCAAACTGGTGGAGGCTCTGTAATGGTGTGGGGCGTGTGCAGTTGGAGTGATATGGGACCCCTGATATGTCTAGGTACGAGTGTGACAGGTGACACGTACGTAAGCATCCTGTCTGATCATATTCATCCATTAATGTCCATTGTCCTTTCAGACCGACTTGGGCAATTCCAGCAGGACAATGCGACACCCCACACGTCCAGAGTTGCTACAGAGAGGCTCCAGCAACACTCTTAAGAGTTTAAATACTTCCGCTGGGCACCAAACTCCCCAGACTTGAACATTATTGAGCACATCTAGGATGCGTTGCCACGTGCTGTTCAGAAGAGATCTTCACCTCCTCGTGCTCTTGATTTATGGACAGCCCCGCAGGATTCATGGTGTCAGTTTCCTCCAATACTATTTCAGACATTAGTCGAGTAATGCCACATCGCGTTGCGGCACTTCTGCGTGGTCGCGGGGGCCCAACACGATATTAGGCAGGTGTATCAGTTTCTTTGGCCCTTCACTGTATATTCCAGTAGTCACAGCGAATGTATGAAAAGGCCCTTTCCTCAATTATACTTACAAAAGAAGATTTCTGCTGATAATGAGGGAAGAAACATTCGCCAGGTAATTTTTCTCCTGCTGTTCCCCTGTAAAGGATCCGTACTCCGATTTCGGCAAGGTATAGCAAGTTGAAAAAGTGAGCATAGGCCATCTACGATAGCCATACTGGAAAGCGTACGGACGAGAGATCTGGTCCAGAATATTAGTTCCAGATTTTATGGAAATGCAGTAACTCAGCTGAATGAAAACACCATTGCACCGTAATAATGAGACAGTAAACTTCCGCACAGCTCAACATATTGACAGATCACAGCAACTACAGCATGTCGACCGTTCCACTAAATAAAGTAAAATGTAAAGAAAAAGAGGGAACGAGATTACAACGATGAAATAAAGTAAGCTAAGAGACATGAGACCTAAAAAATATCACTCTGGTCAAAATGACCGGCTGCCGTCCTTTAAGGTAAAAATTCTTATAATCAGTTCAGCTTTTGTAACTGCTGTTTGTCTTTTACAGAAATTATAAGCGATACAAGTATATTAAAAGTAACGAAATACAAGCCCTCTAATTTAAATCTTAAGCTGTTTGATAATTATTAAACTACACTTACAAGTTAGATTTACCTTTCCTGGCCTTCTAGTGTTAATTTATTATGCAAAAGTGTTAATGTAGGCTTGATATTCTTTGCAATGCTTTTGTGAAGCGCGCTGTGTGAAACCAAATGTAACATGCAACACTGTTGGATGAACTGTGATATCGATAGTTGGCAGTCGGTGGTGTACGCGCATGTGTTGTATAATCGTGCTAGACCGAAGCACACGATAATGTACGACCGCTTTCTTACTGTTCGGTCACTGTATAAACCAAATTTTGCCGTGGATGTCATGAAATCAAATGTTAGACTTTGATTACTGTAAACGTCATTGAGTGATTATCGTAAGAGATAAGGGCACCGTACGAGGCTTCTGTTCCATAAACTGCACGGTAGACTCCAGGGACTGATATTGGAGAAGATACAAACATATGGAAACGAAAAGTGCTGGAAAGAACTCGCAGGACTAGACCCAACACATCCTAGCATGTGGAAGCTATACGGACACTTCATCAGGAAGACACACTACATTCCTACTCTACAAGGCCCAGACGGCCTGTATACTTTGCGAAGGAGAAGGCAGAGCTTACGGCCGCAACACTTGCAGCATCTTTCATGCCAAATATGGTTACATCAGATCCAATATTCACACTTGAAATGGACCAAAAGGTTACACGACTTTTAGCCCAGCCCTCGCACAACGAGATCAGACATAGAAGTACAAATAAAATCACATTTGCTATGAAGCAGACTAGAATGCTATGAAGGCCCCTGGTCCAGATGGCATCCAAAACCTTGTTCTTTAGGAGTTCTCCGATTGAGCTGTAGAATACCTTACACACATAACGAATGCTATCACGCAACATCAACGCTTCTCTGACGTTTGGAAGACAGCCAAGGTTCTCATGTTAGGAAGCCATGGAAAGAACACTCCCTCCCACAAAATTAGCGCCCCATCAGTCTGCTGTGCTCGCTCATCAAGATTGTCGAGAAGGTAGTACTAAAATACATCACTAGGCACTGCATCGCCAAAGACACACTAGGACTGGAGCAATTCGGCTTAATCAACCTCCAGTCAACAACACATCAACTCCTCCGCGTAGTTGAATATATAACACACGGTCACCACATGGGCAAACCACGGGGGCTGTGTTCCTGGACATCGAGAAAGCTTTAGATCGTCTCTCGCACAACGCGTACTAAGCGATGCTGGTTTCCCCAATGGGCTTGTACGTCTCTTACACTCATATCTCACCAAGAGATGTTTCGACACTGAAGTACAGGACAAACAGTCATGAGTACCACAGGGAAGCATACTGGGTCCCATCTTGTTCAACCTCTACATAAATGATCTCCCAGCAAGACAAAACACGACGTTAGCCATCTACGTCTATGACACAAGCATCCCTGAGCCAGATTGGAAACCATAGAAAGTAAATTCACGATTACAGACAACACTCAGAACTGCCGAGCCTTGGTTCGAACGATGTCGTATTAAACATCGGCAAGTGGGAAGCAGTTCTGTTCACACGCAGACCGAATCTACTGAGCACACATCAACACTGTAGACAAGTAACACTACATGCACACCCAGTATTTTTCCGAGAGAAAGTTAGATACCACGGTGTCCTGAGTGGACCGGAAACATACATGGGGAGACGACAAAGACTATGTTACCAAGAGAGCGCACGCGAAGCTAAAACAACTGTTTCCTATGCTCAACAGGAAAAGCACACTAAATAGGAGAATACTGATGTCCATAAACATGACACTGGTCAGACCTCTGATGATGTACGCAGCTCCCGTCTGGGGACACGCAGCTCCTACACGCCTGCGCCGCCTGCAGGTTAACTGAACAAAGTGCTACATATCATTAGCAACGCTCCCCGCTACACTCGCGCCGCGGATCTTCACAATGAATACTGCCTTGATACCTTCAAGGAAGTATTCAACAAACTCACCACACGACTATACTGGCACTCGAGACACTCTAACAGTCTTTTCATTCTTAAACTGGGAAACTATCTTTATTACAATAGGTGGAAGCAAAACCACCTATTACGAGCTAACACACAGAAGCGATAACGCCGGCAAGCCCTTACACATCAATAATATTGACTGGACATGCGAGCTGCTATCTCAGACAACCAACGGGCAACAGCAGGGAAGCCGATAAACTCTCACACCAACGCACAAAGAAGCAGCCGACATTACCCTGCACTATGTATCTGGTATACGATCTATCGGACAGTAACCGATTGCGAACTCAGGTGTTACACGTATGCTGATGCTGGCCGAGAGGACAACGCCGCTGCCGGTCTGTAGCCGCCGAGTGACAACGCATAGCAACGTCAACTGTACCCACCTGTACGATACCCACTAATAACTTACCTAAACTTTGCGTGATCTGTCTGTCGCTGCTATCAAGCATTCCGCTACTGCTGTTACTGCCTGACCAGATTATCGCAGAGGGTTTTCTTCCTTGGCTCTTGCCATGGCACTTTTCTTTCTGCCCTTCAAACCCCAACCCATCGTTCAAATTTCGACCCAATCTATATTTTAGGTTAATTTCCATGTTTCGAGCCAGTTAGAAAGAGCTTCCAAGGTTGCAGAAAATTACAGATCCTCCTCACAGATGAGCGGGTATTAATGGTGAACCGGACCATAACCAGATGTATGCAAACATCGCAATACCACATCCCGCGAAGACCTCACGTGGTGAACGCCAACTCCTATGCAGAGATGGCAGTAGGCCTTCTGTGGTAGGCGTCATGCCGGTGGGAGAGTGGAGAGGCTCCACCCCAAATTAAATAATATACGAACAGCAAAATGCCGTGGCCATGTATTTCATGAACAAAATGACCACGGCAATTTGCTTTATGCATCTTATTGGTGGCAGTCGTAAATAATGTGATAGGTATAACCTTCTGAAGAAGGGCATTAGGTGCCCGAATCCAGTAAAAAAATTATATTTCCATTTTGCAGTTGGTTGCTTATTATTTCGTTATATGCAGCTGCAGTTACTGAGGATGGATAAAATACTCAAGACCTTTTACATAATGTGAAGCACAATCAAACGATTTAAAATCAAAGATGGTAAAATAGTCTGTATTAAACTGAGTAAAAGTCCAAAGCTGTAATAGCTGTTTATTGCGTTTTTCCCTGTATGATGATCCACTTCATATCGTAGAGTTATATCTTCGGGTCATATAAAACTAATACATAATATGCTATGACTTCAAAGGTGCAAGTGCCCATAAAAACATGTCACTCTTCGGTAACTTGTTTCAGTGTGTGGCTAGCGCTGTAACGTGCAGTTCTATCTGACGTGCCAGTTTACTATGTTGACGATTCCCAAGCATTGCCTCCCTTAATTGTTTATTTCCCCGCGGATACCGACGATGGTTTCCATCTTATCAGACGTGGTTTGTAATGTGCTATCCTAGCTCGTCTTTTGATACAGTTTTAGAGATGTTTTACTGATCATGCATGGTTCGGATCGGATGCCTATCTGCCGGTTCATCCGTTGTTTTACCGACGAATGACATGCTTTTATGCGCACTTTCACGTTGGAAGTCGTGGCACATGAAGTTTTATATGACCTGAAGATCTATTTCCATGGTTAAGCTCTCTGCTGAAACACTGCGTATGATGTGTATACTTCAGGCATGTAGCTAGGGCACGGCGGTAAAGGACGCTTTCCTCGGTGGTGTTCCCATGCAAACGCAGTTCCGTGGAAAAAGCGGAAAAGGAAGAAGGGCAAAACAAAGGGAGTAGAAGAGTAAGGGTGGGATAAAAGTGGTTAGAAGAAGAAGAGGAAGAACAAGAACGGAAAAAAATTGGAAGGCATTAAAATGGGAATGGGGTGAAGATGTACGAAATGAAATCATCAAGTGATTGGTTGTTGTGTTTGTCATGGGTGTGAGTTGATCAGCTATGAAGCCATGAATAAGGAATCATGTTTTCCTTGGCAACAATGCGGCTTTGGGCTGTGTGGTCCCATGTTGTGAACTGTATCGTAAAATAAGAAATTACTGAGAATGACTACATTTTACTTATTGACTAGTCGAATACACTGGAACTGTGAATTATTATTCAAAACTCTTCAAAAATGCTGTCAGCATTTCCAAGCTGAAACGTACAATCGGGTAATCTCAGTTAATTTTCTGAATAATTAGGATATTCTTAAGCGAACGAGCAGATGGGGACTGTAGTGAATGTGAAAGGTTCAATAGTGCAATGTACCCACGCAGTAGGCCTTCGACTAAAGATATTCGACGCACACTTTGTCTCCAGTACCTTACAGTTAATGGAAACAGGAAACCAAGGCATTTCTTGCTTCATTCACGATTAGATCTGCTGAACGTGAAACAGGTGTCGTTCACATTCATCTATGGACAGAAATAAATAAGTGGATCCATAACGTTCAAAGAAATTTGGGTTTTAACTCAGTGACCCTCCCGTCAATCAGCCAATAGATTCTGAAGCGCTGTGTGGACGAGGTTCACTCTCCTAGCCTATGTTCTTCTCTCGACGTGTAGCAGCATTGGTACCCATACGTTAGGAAAGTGTGGAAACTACTGATTGAGTGATAAATACATTATAAAAACAGATTTATTAAAAATTTCGCAGCTCATCAAATTAAAATTTTGTGTTTTACGAGCAGTATGTGCCGACCCACTGGTGAGGCTAAAGCAGGTAACTCCCACAAAGCTTTGAAACTGTCTGCAGCGTGTGACAGAGATTTTGCCCACATTGAAAAAACGTAGGGACTGTGAGAATGCCGGAGTGTCAAGTATCTACGGGACTAATAAAACTTACTAAGAACGCTACAACTAACAATCCAGTTTTGGTTACGGCGCTCCAGTTTGACAGCACGAGGACCCTTTTTTTTTCTTAAAAAAAAAAAAAAAGGCTGCGGTACACATTTTAACACAACGACAGTGAATCTTCCCAAATGTAGTTGGATTGAAGTGAAAAAAGCACCTGATGTCGTCAAGACGAGAAAAGTGTTTACCCAACTCTATGACTGGAGCACCTACAAGATTTTAAGGAAAAGAATTATCAGTGACCTAATAAAGAACTTTGTTTTTCCGTCACAACAATCTGAAAACAACTTGTCAGTTAAAAATAAAAAGGATCTGCAACAGATGCTGCCAAATTTGAAAGTAGTTAACAGAACACTTTTCGAACAGTTAAATGTTAAATTTGCCTTCTGTACTTTAAAATTAAAGGAGGGATTAAAAATAATTTAGTCACAGGCTAGTGTATCAGTAAAATGTTTATTATTTAGAAAACTGATAAATGCTTACGTAGTTTTGCCGATAATTGTATAATACTTAGAATAAAATATTTATTTTCAATGATAAAAGGAACGGAGATTTAAAAAAATTGCAATAGTTGTGAGAGTCCTATTGTAGACAATAACCTAAAAACATTGTTGAGATTTTTTCGTTAATATGATTGTCAAAACAAAAAACTGAATTATTCGGAATCAGTTTCTTGACACTTAGTCTGTTACTGATTTACACTGTACAATTGCCTTTTATCATCAGACGGTTCATAAGAACAAATTAATATGCTGAAACATAATTATTGAAACTAGCACTAATCTATCATTAAACTTCTCTTAAAACAATTATTGCCCCAACAGCAAAGAAGTTGACTGAATTAAAAATCGGTTGAACTAACTAAACAGTTATTGACAAGACCATCAAGTAAGCTTTCAGAATTGAAATTACACCACATAGAACAGAATAGTCAAAAGTTCAAATCTTTGGGGAACGTGACTGTACAGCTGAGAATTCTACTAAGATCTCAATTTTAAAGAAAAACTCCACCATAAATGTAGGTAATTGTATCACAAAACAAATTTTTAACCATCAGTATCTTACACCAGCAGTGAGCATAATAGTATATTGAGCAAATTATGCCTACTTCATCTCACTTCCAGATCCACGTTAGAAATTATTATTATCAACCAAAATTATTAGAAACAACTCCTTCCGTTTTTCAATACTAGCTCAGTTTCCAGGTACCGTTCGTTACATGCAAATACTCGTCTGATCGGTTTTCTCTCTCATACAGTATATAACATAGCTCATAGTAGATCTTAAACAACGCTGTGCTAGGAAAGGCACTGTAATATTCGACTAATGTATGCACCCAGGGAAGCTTGCAATTTCACTAAGATTACCAGCATACTCTGAGGGCGGTTATGAGTAGTGCACAAAAAAAAAAAAAAAAAAAAAGCTTCTGCAATGCAAGTGTACATGATAATCTCAGATGGAGCACCAAATCTAGCAATTCCTTGAAGAACAATTACCGTATTAGACAGCAAGAAGCCACAAGCAGGGACAGACCGATAATTACCCAATACTTGAAAACCCTCACTCTCCAACACCGTTAAGGTAGATACTGCCTACACGCCTTATTCGTTCACATACTTCAATACTCGGCACGCTCCTGAGCAATATACAAACTAAGTAAACGAATTATCTGTGTTGACCACGTGTACATCGACACGTGCACTTGTCTCTTACCCGCCATCACTCTAATGAGCCACTCTCCGCCTTCCGTCGCCGCTCTGGCACAGATAAAGCCTCAAGTCACTCAGAAGGGTCACCTCAGTGTCGAAAGAGGTTATAACCAAATTAACTTTAGTGCCGAATGCGGCACATCGGATTAAGCTTGTTTTACGCAGAATGAATGCTGGACAACCGTCTGTCACATAAAGGGCGTTAAGAATATCCACGCTACAATTGTGAAGCGCTATTATCAAAGATAGAGAATCTACTCGCGGTCGGACATAGTCAGTGATTACTTAACAAACCGCTCAACGAAAACAGTAGAGGGTATGGTGTTAAAAAATGTTAGTAAGACCATAGGCGAAGAAGCAGATCAATCAGTACTACAATCATATCGTTGGGACGAACCTAAATTTAACTGATTAATTGGATTGTATTCTGCTTTCAAGATTTACATGTTCAAATTGGTATGGAAGAGTAAATGAGTGTTCTGGCTTCACATGTGTACATCTGTTAAAAACGAAAATTACAAAATGATACCAAGGAAACCGGTACAGTCTCGAGAAAAGTGAAAGAAATATGAACGATGAGGAGCAATAGCGGAGCACGACGACGCGTTACCTCTAGCCTGAAGGCCGTAGCATCCCACTATGTCATGCAGATGGCACAAAACGGATGTCTTACCATGGTATCAACGATGCCACGGCATAGTTTCAAATGTTGGCACTACCACGAGACACCGACGACAGCGTCCTCTAGCTGGAGCTGTGCAGCTCCACGAGCATCGCTACTGCCTCGCCCATTTCATCAGGTGCTGACAGCCAGGAAACTTCGCTTCAGTTTGCTCTCCATAAGACGGGTCGAAGACTTCGCATCTGTACAAAGTTATGTATTCTTTCTCGCACCAGTAAACCACTTTTGCTCACTGCGGTACCGACGTATTTTTCCTGCTCCTTCTCCTACCCACGCGCCGCCTTCCAGGCGGGATACAAAACTTACGATCGCGAGAATCACGTACAGCGAATAGTAAACTTCGTGCTAACTTACCAAAGGCTCTCACTATGCAAGTGCATGAGGCCTTAGAGTCAGACTTTCGCCTCTGTAGCACCTACAATGAGGTCCACGGCGATGGATACCAACCACGGGGACTCTGTTGACGGCACGACGACACCAAAAGAAGCGAGGCTGAGTTACTCTTCCGCGTACTATTTCAAGACTCGGTCGCACTAAGACAACACCAGTGTGTCTTAAGGGAGGTCAGGGGAATGTTTCCATATCTGCTAGGTTGTTATTGTGTGGTCGGTCACAACTGCCACCTACCTCCCAGCAAGGTATCCTGGCGTCCTTCTTCAAAATAAGTGAAAGGTGTATTTAGTTTGTTTCCTTCCTTGATTTTTTAAATTCATGCATTACTGACGTCTCAAAAATGTTGCTTTGCTATCTAATCGAGCATGAGCTGATACTTAGGGAAAGAATATAATGGAACGTCTTTGTATTGTTTCCTTTAAGATAGGAAAACCTTACCTCTCCGTTGCGACACCCTGTATAATTTCTATACGACATAGTTGTATGGGTGAGTGTTTTCAAAAATATCGGTGGAGGCCGGAGAAATTTCCTTCTCTCAGAGCATAGGAATATCAACCTCAGTGGATCCATTCCATAGATGTCGCGTAAAATAACATCGTCAAACTAGAAGCTTTACCGCTTTTTTTCTCCTATATGTTTCTTTGGCGCTTCATTGTATAACACAGAGCAGTTCAAAGTGACATAATTGAGTACAATACAATCATTATACAAATCGTCGTAGGTTAGGATTATTATTTTTCCATATATTTGACAATACGTCAGTAATGTAAAAGGGTCTGCATATTAAAATGACATAGTCACGTTAGGATACACTACAAAGAGTTTTGGTGTAAAAATACGGCAGTAGGACAAACACTTGACAATGTCACACAAGAGCATACGGCTGATCGTATGATAAAAATGACAGTGATTCTATAAGGTGCAGTCTAATGAAAACAAGACAGACTATATAATGAGCATGACATGGACGTTGGTAATGCAGGTGTGTGTGTGTGTGTGTGTGTGTGTGTGTGTGTATAGATGTGCTCTGTATCAGAAAAGGATAGCACGAAATCTCGCTGCTGTGCTCCATTTGTCTGTTACACGTGCTCGATGTTAGATAAGCGCATGGGAGGTGGTAAGGGGGGAGGGGACTATGGGGTCTATAGCCCCTCCCCCCAATGGGGTATCATATTACACTGGATAAAATGACTTCAGTAATCAGAGAATTTATTACTTCAACAGATTCAATCATTCTTTTATAATTATGTAGCAATATAGGTTTCAATGTATTTCAAACACATTTTAACAAAAGAATAAGAGCGGCAAATAGCTTACTATTTAAACCAATCATTTAACTTAAAATGGGCGCCTAATTATTAATATACACAGGATGCATATTAATGTACTAGTACCACTTACAATAATCAAGAAAGATAAACGTGCCGACTATGCCTACCAACACCTAAATTGCTGACCCCAGATAAAATCTGCGAAATTGCCGGACATCTGGGTCAAATCGTATTATTTTCCAGGATACGCACATTCTGTAGACACGTTTTTAAAAAATGGCTCTGAGCACTATGGGGCTTAAATTCTGAGGTCATCAGTCCCCTAGAACTTAGAACTACTTAAACATAACTAACCTAAGGACACCACACACATCCATGCCCGAGGCAGGATTCGAACCTGTGACCGTAGCGGTCGCGTGTTTCCAGACGGTAGCGCCTAGAACCACTTGGCCACTCTGGCCGCAGACACGTTTTTACCCTGAACTCCAAAACAGTTACCAAAAACTACTTTAAGCAACTCCAAATTTTACTAGTTTGTCGGTGGGGGACCCCAACTCTCCTTTTGTTAAGCGATATGCCATTCACCCCAACCTCCCCCCCCCCCCCGACTTTAGCCCCCCCCCCCCCCCCTTGACGGATTTCTAGAACCGCCGCTGGATCAGTGAGTCGTGTGTTCGTTCTAGTTCACTATGGAGGCCAAGAAAGAGGAACAGCGAGGGTTAGTGCCGTTTCTGACTGCAGAAGGAGTGTCAGAAAGTGACATTCATGTCCGAATGTATGCTGTGAATGGCGAACATAGTGTCACGTGCACGGGTGTTTGCGCGTAATGAGCGATTTTGAGAAAGCCCGGTGTCACTTACGCATAGCAATCGATGAGCACCAAACTATCTTGTCATTAAACTTTTCGTTACTGCTCCAGTGGATGCTGCCGTCAGAAGTGAGCTACGGCTTACGGTGGAATAAATTCGCCTCATGATGGGCATGTCACCGTACCACTCACCCCATCATCACAGAGTATCTGATGTTTAGGAAAATCTGTGCCCAATGAGTTCCCCACAGCTTAACGGAGGAGCAGAAGTTGAACAGAATGTCGACATCAGTGGAGCACCCACAACTGTATCACGATATGACTGGTATTGTCGCGAAAGATGAAATATGGCATATTTTGTTGCACAGAAACGTCCGCTCACATATTGCCTAGATTGTTTCGATAACTATGCGGAAATTGGCAACTGAAAACATTCTTCCTTGAAGGCACTGACCGTCTTGTTTCATTATAGGATAAATGTTTACTGCTAAAAAGAAAATCGCAACACCAAGAAAGAGCTGTGGGACGTAAAAGAAAGTGGGTAGGCGTGTTTCTACATCTGAAAGATGATGTATATTCAAATTTCGCCCAAGGTGCGTAAGAGTCGCGGTACTAGCGCCATCATAACGATTACAGATCGCTTTTAGTTTAAATACACTCGTTATCATGAGAAAGAAACTGGCGTTCCACGGATCGGAGCGTGGAATGTCAGATCCCTTAATCGGGCCGGTGGGTTAGAAAATTTAAAAAGGGAAATGGATAGTTTGAAGTTAGATATAGTGGGAATTAGTCAAGTTCTGTGGCAGGAGGAACAAGACTTGTGGTCAGGTGAATACAGGATTATACATACAAAATCAAAAAGGGGTAATGTAGGAGTAGGTTTAATAATGAATAAAAAAAATAGGAGTGCGGGTAAGCTACTACAAACAGCACAGTGAACGCAGTATTGTGGCCAAGATAGACACGAAGCCAATGCCTACTACAGTAGTACAAGTTTATATGCCAACTAGCTCTGCAGATGATGAAGAAATTGATGAAATGTATGATGAGATAAAAGAAATTATTCAGGTAGTTAAGGGAGACGAAAATTTAATAGTCATGGGTGACTGGAATTTGAGAGTAGGAAAAGGGAGAGAAGGAAACATAGTGGGTGAATAAGGATTGGGGGAGAGAAAGGAAAGAGGTAGCCGTCCGGTAGAATTTTGCACAGAGCATAACGTAATCATAGCTAACACTTGGTTCAAGAATCATAAAAGAAGGTTGTATACATTGAAGAATCTTGGAGATACTAAAAGGTATCAGATAGATTATATAATGGTAAGACTGAGATTTAGGAACCAGGTTTTAAATTGTAAGAGATTTCCAGGGCAAGATGTGGGCTCTGACCACAGTCTGTTGGTTATGAACTGTAGATTAAAACTGAAGAACCTGCAAAAAGGTGGGAATTTAAGGAGATGGGATCTGGATAGACTGACCAAACCAGAGGTTGTACAGAGTTTCAGGGAGAGCATAAGGGAACAATTGACAATAATGGGGGAAAGAAATACAGTAGAAGAGGAATGGGTAGCTCTGAGGGATGAAGTAGTGAAGGCACTGGATAACAGAAGAAATATTGAATTTAATTGATGAAAGGAAAAAATATAAAAATGCAGTAAATGAAGCAGGCAAAAAGGAATACAAACATCTCAAAAATGAGATCGACAGAAAGTGTAAAATGGCTAATCAGGGATGGCTAGAGGACAAATGTAAGGATGTAGAGACTTATCTCACTAGGGGTAAGATAGATAGTGCCTACAGGAAAATTAAAGAGACCTTTGGAGAAAAGAGAGCCACTTGTATGAATATCAAGAGCTCAGATGGAAAACCAGTTCTAAGCAAAGAAGGGAAAGCAGAAAGATGGAAGGAGTATATAGAGGGACTATACAAGGGCGATGTACTTGAGGACAATATTATGGAAATGGAAAAGGATGTAGATGACGATGCAATGGGAGATACGATACTGCGTGAAGAGTTTGACAGAGCGCTGAAAGACCTGAGTCGAAACAAGGCCCCAGGAGTAGACAACATTCCATTAGAACTACTGACGTCCTGGGGAGAGCCTGTCCTGCCAAAACTCTACCATCTGGTGAGCAAGATGTGTGAGACAAAGGAAATACCCTCAGACTTCAAGAAGAATATAATAATTCCAATCCCAAAGAAAGCAGGTGTTGACATATGTGAAAATTACCGAACTATCAGTTTAATAAGTCACAGCTGCAAAACACTAACGCGAATTCTTTACAGACGAATGGAAAAACTGGTAGAAGCCGACCTCGCCGAAGATCAGTTTGTATTCCGCAGAAATGTTGGAACACGTGAGGCAATACTGACCTAACGACTTATCTTAGAAAATAGATTAAGGAAAGGTAAACCTACATTTCTGGCATTTGTAGACTTAGAGAAAGCTTTTGACAATGTTGACTGGAATACTCTCTTTCAAATACTAAAGGTGGCAGGGGTAAAATACAGAGAGCGAAAAGCTATTTACAATTTGTACAGAAAGCAGATGGTACTTATAAGAGTCGAGGGGCATGAAAGGGAAGCAGCGGTTGGGAAGGGAGTGAGACAGGGTTGTAGCCTGTCCCCGATGTTATTCAATCTGTATATTGAGCAAGCAGTAAAGGCAACAGAAGAAAAATTTGGAGTAGGTATTAAAGTCCATGGAGAAGAAATAAAAGCGTTGAGGTTCGCCGATGACATTGTAATTCTGTCAGAGACAGCAAAGGACTTGGAAGAGCTGTTGAACGGAATGGACAGTGTCTTGAAAGGAGGATATAAGATGAACATCAACAAAAGCAAAACGAGGATAATGGAATGTAGTCGAATTAAGTCGGGTGATGCTGAGGGAATTAGATTAGGAAATGAGACACTTAAAGTAGTAAACGAGTTTTGCTATTTGGGGAGCAAAATAACTGATGATGGTCGAAGTAGAGAGGATATAAAATGTAGACTGGCAATGGCAAGGAAAGCGTTTCTGAAGAAGAGAAATTTGTTAACATCGAGTATAGATTTAAGTATGAGGAAGTCGTTTCTGAAAGTATTTGTATGGAGTGTAGCCATGTATGTAAATGAAACGTGGACGATAAATAGTTTGGACAAGAAGAGAATAGAAACTTTCTAAATGTGGTGCTACAGAAGAATGCTGAAAATTAGATGGGTAGATCACCTAACTAAACAGGAGGTATTGAATAGAATTGGGGAGGAGTTTGTGGCACAACTTAACAAGAAGAAGGGACCGGTTGGTAGGACATGTTCTGAGGCATCAAGGGATCACAAATTTAGCATTGGAGGGCAGCGTGGAGGATAAAAGTCGTAGAGGGAGACCAAGAGATGAATACACTAAGCAGATTCAGAAGGATGTAAGTTGCAGTAAGTACTGATAAATGAAGAAGCTTGCACAGGATAGAGTAGCATGGAGAGCTGCATCAAACCAGTCTCAGGACTGACGACAACAACAACAACTGTAACTGTAGTAGCGTTAGTTACCTTTTGAGACTGGACTTGATGAGTTGATGTTAGTCAACAATGCCACTGTACATTATTGCTGGGAGTGGTGGTCACGGGAATGTACCGTCGCTAAAAGATCGGGCTCCGGACGGCCACTGGCACTATCGAGATGGAAGACCATCGTGTTCGGCATGTGGCTCTGGCGCAGTATCGACATGTTGCCTTGATCTGGTCGATCACAAGATCTGTCTCCAATGGAACACATACGGGACATCATCGGACAACAACTTCAGCATCGTTCACAACCTACATCAACCGCCCCTGTATCTACCGAACAAGTGCTACAGGCACGGCACTCCATCTCACAAACTGAGATCTGTCTTCTGTACAGTACAATGCTTGCACATCTGCGTTCTTGCAATCAACATTCCAGCAGTTACATTGGTTCTTAACGTACAGGGAATTTCACATTTGCAACGACTTACCTTGCGCTTAGATTAAGCTGTGATCTTGCAATGCCAGTGTCTTGAATATGTTACCTGTATAAATGTATTCCTAAAATTTCATTATTCTACGTTAAATATGTTTCAGTGTTGAATTTTTTTCCGTCAGTATATTACCAATTGTAGCTATTACATTTGAAATAATAAACCGTTTATTTAATTTATTTCGGTCCGTGTCGATTTCGTTTAATCGCCTGTAATGGAAAAAGTGTCATGATGATCTCTCCATTGGCAAAAGATTCCGGAATAGTTCCCCATTCGAAACTCCGGAGCGGACTACTAAGGGGAAGGTGACTATGAGAAAAAGACTGAATAATCAACGAAAGGATAACGTTCCATGAGTCGCTGCGTGGAGTGTCATGAGCTTGAAGGTGGTATAGAAACTAGAAAATAAGAAAAGGGAAATGCAAGGGCTCAATATAGATATCGTAGGTATCAATGAAGTGAGACGGAAAGGAGCCAAGGATTTCTTGTCACAGGAGTATAGGATAATATCAACAGGATCAGAAAATTGTATAACGGGAGTCGGATTCGTTATGAATAGGAAGGTAGGACACAGAGTGTGTCACTGTGAACAGTTCAGTGATAGGGTTGTTCTTATCAGAATCGACAGCGAACCAACTGCGACAACGGTACATAAGGTATGTATGTGGACGTCGCAAGCTGAAGATAAAGACATAGAGAAAGTATACGACGATATTGAAAGAGTAAGGGAGATGAGAATCTAATAGACATGGGGGACTGGAGAATGCATTTGTAGGATAAGGATTAGAAGAAAAGGTTATATGAGAGTATGGGCTTGGGACAAGGAATGAGAGAGGAGGAAGACTAACTGAGATCTGTAATAAATTTCAGCTAGTAATAACGAAAAGTCTGTTCAAGAATCGCAAGACGAGGAGATATACTTCGAAAAGGTCGGGTGATACAGGAAGTTATCAGTTAGATTACATCATGGTCAGACAGAGATTCCGAAATCAGATACTGGATTGTACCCAGGAGCAGATATATACTGAGGTCACAATATAGTAGTCATGAAGAATAGGATGAAGTTTCAGACATATTCTAAGAAGATTCAATACTCAAAGAAGTGGGGTACGGAAATACTACGGAATGACGAGATACGCTTGAAGTTCTTTAAGGCTATAGATAATGCAATAAGGAACAGCTCAGTAGGCAGTAAAGATGAAGAGGAATGGACGTCTCTAAAAACGGTCATCAAAGATGTTGGATAGAAAAACATAGGTACAAAGGAGGCAACTGCCAAGAAATCCTGGGTAACAGAAGAAATACTTCAGTTGATTGATGAAAGGAGGAAGTACAAACATGTTCCGGGAAAATCAGGAATACAGAATTACAAGTCGCTGAGGAATGAAATAAATAGGAAGTGCAAGGAAGCTAAGACGAAATGGCTGCAGGAAAAATGTGAAGACATCGAAAAAGATATGATTGTCGGAAGTACAGGCTCAGCATACAGGAAAGTCAAAACAACCTTTGGTGATTGCAATGGGAATTCCACTGTTAAATGCAGAGGAGAGAGCAGATAGGTGGAAAGGATACATTGAAAGCCTCTATGAGGGTGATGATTTGTCTGATGTAATAGAAGAAGAAACAGGAGTCGATTTAGAAGAGATAGGGGATCCAGTATTAGAATCGGAATTTAAAAGAGCTTTGGAGGACTTACGGTCTAATAAGGCAGAAGGGATAGATAACATTCCATCAGAATTTCTAAAATAATTGGGAGAAGTGGCAACAAAACGACTATTCACGTTGGTGTGTAGAATATATGAGTCTGGCGAAATACCATCTGACTTTCGGAAAAGCATCATCCACACAATTCCGAAGACGGCAAGAGCTGACAAGTGCGAGAATTATCGCCCAATCAGCTTAACAGCTCATGCATCGAAGCTGCTTACAAGAATAATTCACAGAAGAATGGAAAAGAAAATTGAGAATGCGCTAGGTGACGATCAGTTTGGCTTTAGGAAAAGTAAAGGGACGAGAGAGGCAATTCTGACGTTACGGCTAATAATGGAAGCAAGGCTAAAGAAAAATCAAGACACTTTCGTAGGATTTGTCGACCTGGAAAAAGCGTTCGACAATATAAAATGGTGCAAGCTGTTAGAGATTCTGAAAAAAGTAGGGGTGAGCTATAGGGAGAGACGGGTCATATACAATATGTACAACAACCAAGAGGCAATAATAAGAGTGGACGATCAAGAACGAAGTGCTCGTATTAAGAAGGGTGTAAGACAAGGCTGTAGCCTTTCGCCCCTACTCTTCAGTCTGTACATCGAGGAAGCAATGATGGAAATAAAAGAAAGGTTCAGGAGTGGAATTAAAATACAAGGTGAAAGGATATCAGTGATACGATTCGCTGATGACATTCCTATCCTGAGTGAAAGTGAAGAAGAATTAAATGTTCTGCTGAACGGAATGAACAGTCTAATGAGTACACAGTATGGTTTGAGAGTAAATCGGAGAAAGACGAAGGTAATGAGAAGTAGTAGAAATGAGAACAGCGAGAAACTTAATATCAGGATTGATGGTCACGAAGTCAATGAAGTTAAGGAATTCTGCTACCTATGCAGTAAAATAACCAATGACGGACGGAGCAAGGAGGACATCAAAAGCAGACTCGCTATGGCAAAAAAGGCATTTCTGGCCAAGAGAAGTCTACTAATATCAAATACCGGCCTTAATTTGAGGAAGAAATTTCTGAGGATGTACGTCTGAAGTACAGCATTGTATGGTAGTGAAACATGGACTGTGGGAAAACCGGAACAGAAGAGAATCGAAGCATTTGAGATGTGGTGCTATAGACGAATGTTGGAAATTAGGTGGACTGATAAGGTAAGGAATGAGGAGGCTCTACGCAGAATCGGAGAGGAAAGGAATATGTGGAAAACACTGATAAGGAGAAGGGACAGGATGATAGGACATCTGCTAAGACATGAGGGAATGACTTCCATGGTACTAGAGGGAGCTGTAGAGGGCAAAAACTGTAGAGGAAGACAGAGATTGGAATAAGTCAAGCAAATAATTGAGGACGTAGGTTGCAAGTGCTACTCTGAGATGAAGAGGTTAGCACAGGAAAGGAATTCGTGGCGGGACGCATCAAACCAGTCAGTTGACTGATGACCAAAAAAAAAAGTGGACTCCTGACCAGTCCAGCGGAACCCGAAACCCCACCACCCTATGGCGCAAGTCTAGAAATCTGCAGCCCACACGGTCGCAGAACCGTCTCAGCCTCTGATTCAGACCCTCCATTCGGCTCTGTACCAAAGGTCCGCAGTCAGTCCTGTCGACGATGCTGCAGATGGTGAGCTTTGCTTTCATCCCGCTAGCGAGACTGGCAGTCTTCACCAAATCAGATAGCCGCCGGAAGCCAGAGAGGATATCGTCCGATCCATAGCAACACACATCATTGGTGCCGACATGAGCGACCACCTGCAGATGGGTGCACCCTGTACCCTTCATGGCATCTGGAAGGACCCTTTCCACATCTGGAATGACTCCCCCCGGTATGCACACGGAGTGCTCATTGGTTTTCTTCCCCTCTCTTGCTGCCATATCCCTAAGGGGCCCATTACGTGCCTGACGTTGGATCTCCAGACTACCAGTAAGCCCACCCTCTGCGACCGCCCGGATCTTGCAGACTGAGGGGCAACCTCTGGAACAGGACAAGCAGCCATGTCAGGCCGAAGATCAGTATCAGCCTGAGATAGAGCCTGAAACCGGTTCGTCAGACAAACTGGAGAGGCCCTCCGTTCAGCCCTCTGGAATGTCTTTCGCCCCCTGCCACACCTTGAGACGACCTCCCACTCTACCACAGGTGAGGGATCAGCCTCAATGCGGGCAGTATCCCGGGCAACCACAGTCGTAGTCCGATTGGGGGATGCGTGGGACGAGCTGGCTGTCCCCGACAAACCCCATCCAGACCCCCACAGTGATGCCAATTGGCAACAGCCTCAAGCTGTGTGAGCAAAGCCATCACTGCCTGAAGCTGGGCGCGAAGGGATGCCAACTCAGCCTGCATCCGAACACAGCAGTTGCAGTCCCTATCCATGCTAAAACTGATGTGCAAAGAACGTCTGAACTAATCTACAGAGAGCGCAAACAATTCGACACAAAATTTAAACGGTTATTAAAATACAAGATTGCCTAGTAAATGCAGTAATGCTGCTACTTGCGCACTGCTGACACACTGCTCGGCGACGGAATGAGACTAGGCGGTTTTACACTATTCAGGTACTAAAACGCGATGCTACAACTCACAAATACTATAATACGCCCGAAATTTATGAATTAAGCAATGCAAGTACCAAAAACACGCAAAGAAATTAAGAATTAAACTATGTAACAAATGAGTGAGCTAGGAGTATACGACTTGCTGCTGCAGCTGCTTATCCAACGGCGGCTGTGACACACGGCATAAGGGGGGGGGGGGGGGGGTGATGACATCAAAAGCAGACTACTAATGTCAAAAAGGGCATTACTGATCAGGAGAAGTCTACTAGTATCAAACATAGGCATTTATTTGAGGAAGAAACTTATGAGAATGTACGTCTGGAGCACAGTACTGTATGGTAGTGAAACATGGACTGTGAGAAAACCGGAACAGAAGAGAATCGGAGCATTTGAGATGTTGTGCTACATAGGAACGTTGAAAACTAGGTGGACTGATAAAGTAAGGAATGGGAAGCTTCTGCGCAGAATCGTAGAGGAAAGGAATATGTGGAAAACAGTGATAAGCAGAAGGGACAGGATAATAGGACATATGTTAAGACATGACGGAATGACTTCCGTGGTACAAAAGGGAGCCGTAGAGAGCAAAAACTGCAAAGGAAGACAGAGATTTGAATACAGCAAATTATTGAGGACGTAGGTTGCAAGTGCTACTCTGAGATGAAGAGTTGGCACAAGAGAATAATTCGTGGTGGGCGTCACATAATCTGCAAAAATTGAACCCAACAATTTCACAGTCACACAGTTTCTCCGTGTTCTTTCAAAACATATGTTCTCGTCGTTTTAGAAGTTGCGTTCCGTTTTCGAAGTTTTGAATCTTGAATCCCCTTCTTGTAACATAGTTCACATCCGTTTATTTCTTGTTTTCCTTTGTGTGACACATTTATGTGGTATCTCGCTTGCTGTCACTATCCCTCATTTCTACTTGTGACAATAATGTATTCTTACCACAAGACTTATAATCTACAACGAATGTATAGTACGACAACTACCAAGACGAGAAAAAGAACAAACATTTCAATGACAGGATGGACAGTTCATAAAACTGAAGAAATACACAAATAAATAAATGGCGTAGAATCAGACCTGCCCGCTTCGCAGTTGAATACAGTGACCACCTTAAAATGGCTCTGAGCACTATGGGACTCAACTGCTGAGGTCATCAGTGCCCTAGAACTTAGAACTACTTAAACCTAACTAACCTAAGGACATCATACACATCCATGCCCGAGGCAGGATTCGAACCTGCAACCGTAGCGGTCGCGCGGTTCCAGACTGTAGCGCCTAGAACCGTTCGGCACCTCGATCGGCAGTGACCACTTTAGCACGACCCCACAGCTATAACGCTTTTTTCAGTGTTGCACTTGTAAAGCTTGTACCATTCTCAGCGCCTATTAACCTTTTTTTGTAGTTTACCTTCTTTCAGTTTTCATGCTAGATCTGCGTTCAGTTTTTGACGGGCTATCACTGGGCCATCTGAGGGGGGGGGGGGGGGGGGCGGTCAGATGGTGAGTTTCCACTGTAAGAAGTAGTAAAGTTTCTATACACAAGTTATATCGACCGTTTGCCGTTGAGAAAAATTTGATATTCATTGCCAGTTTCTTTTTCGGACGACAGCTTTAGTATTTTCGTAGTTTCTTCTCTGTCTTCAGTGTACAGCCGGAGAAGCTACGAAGCACTTCACGTGTTTATTTGTAACGTGTTAAGAGGTATACGGAAAGCTCAAATACAGTGTCAAGTATGAGCGACTATAAGTGGTAACCGAGTACGTATTAATTCGATGTTAGCCACCTGAGGGCTGCCGAATTTGCGTTATATCGTTCCCTCCGAAGTGCTGCGCGGGCGTGTTTACCAAATAAGCACGGAACGCTGAACGACGTGTGCCTGGTAGGGCTGAAATGCTCTGCAGGGCGGGCAACCCAGCGACTGTTTGTGTGTCCCCGGCGCAGTTTATGGAGGCAAATACGAATGTTTACATGAGTTTATCGGCAACAGTGTTTTCCGCTCCGGCAAGCGTATTGGCCACTGGAGCATTCTGTTTAGACCTCTCCCACGCCGTTTCGCTGCTGCAGTTTTTTTCATTGTCGTTGGCCGCTTTGTGGACGTGCAAGAATTTGAGAGCCATACTTCTTAGGCAGAGAACGTGATGATGGTTTCAGCTACATTTCACGTTCTGTTGCAAAAACGTCACACGCAAGAGATGTGAAGTGCTTCGTAGCCTTTTAGAGTTCCTTCGCAGTTTATGTACTTCATAACACGCTTTGACACTTGCCTAATAACGCTACTACTACATTTTCAGAACAGGATTATTACGCGAAAAACATCTACGTTGCTTGCATAAATGCTACAAATACTAAATTTGATCAGTGTGTGGATTACATTTGACAAATAAGGAAAATCTGATTTGTTCTGTTAACTGTTCTCCTCTGTAAATGTGTAATATTCGTACTGGCCGTGGCCTGCATTTACCAAAAACGAAAAAAGACATTAATCTGAAACAGAGTTATCATTGAGAAATGTCAGTGTTGTGTCGATGTTGGCATGATTACCATTATTTTAAAATGTTTGCGTCATCCTTCAATTCGTGGGAACAGAATCGTGTCTGAAGCATGAATTCAGTAGTGAGCTCACGTCTCTACCAAGCTGGAGAGACCACATGAAGGTCTATCTGCCTAGAAAACAAAGACGATCTCTGGTAGAGTTGCCATGTTAGCGAGGGTCATTTATAATTGTTAGCAGTGCCTAGTTTGTGACTTTCAAGTGATTCATTCAGTATGCTTCAGACTGAACGTAGAAAGTGTCAGTTAGTTTCAATACAGAATAATTTTATTTCTTCTTGATAGCAAAACTGTTTAACAACTTTCTCTGACCTAGCAACACGGCTGTGTCGTCAGGCGTCACAGCTTTGCTTCGCGGAGTAGTCGTCAGGTTGCTATCGAGTTCACGGCATGAAAGTCCGTTTTCAGCATGATCACTGGTGACGATTTATCTTTGCGCCGTGATGTTGGAGGTCTTTGGCCTACTTCTGCTACCGGAGATTTAACTACCAATGCAAATGCAGTAGTATCTCTAAACCTTGTTTCAGTGTTACTATTCCTGTTATAAACAATTTCTTGTAACAGTAAACAATGTAGCAACGAAAAATTACTTTAAGAAGTAATAAAAATTAAATTCAATACTTTATCCTTACAAATATCTGCGGAGCTATTAAAACAAAGGCGTAGGTTGTATAACTGAACATTAACCTTTGTAAAAAAATCGGGAGATCGTACAAAAATTTTAAGAGCGGAGTAGTTAGCAGCCTGCAGTCGAACACTATGCATTGGGGTTCTTGATCCCTGTTTGGAATCACTGTACTTATATATGGGAATGACTAACTTCTGGTAACACCCCTCCTAGTTATTTAAATAATTTCGCGGTTCTTAAAGAACCTTGAAGAATGATTACGGAGTACTGAACACATCAATGTAATGCACTGTACAAGTTACTTCGTGAAACATAGCTACATACCTAAGAAAATGTGTCTCAGCAATTCCGCCTTCAGCAACCGAGAAGAAAACCTGCTTTCACACTTGAAAGTCTGAGTGCAAAGAACGAATCATTTACTACTATTAATGTAAGAAAATTACATAAAACCCGAATTGCATTATCATTTGCACTATTTGCAACTATTAATAGGTAAAAGAGAGTGCCCTGAAACATTTATGTACAAGATGGCATTATAAATTGGCGTAAATCATTATTAAATGTTTCAGGAAAGTTGAAAAGAGAAACTGTGAACTGCAATTAAATCATCTATACTGACTACAAATTCAACAAGCAAGAACATTAGCCACTTGGTTTTCAAGATACACTTCGATTATCGGTCAACAATTTTAGTAATCATAGAAATACATATCTACGTACTCGAGAGCCATAAAAATAGATAATGCCTTACTTGTAGGAGGAAGTGATACAATTGAAAAATGACTGAAAAAAAACAAAGCATGCCCCTATAACTAGCTTCAAGCTCACGAGAAGAAGAAAGACTCTGAACTTTTGTAGCAATCATGCCTAACGAACTGTTCGTCTTCGCAAATCGTCACCAGTTTACCACACGGTATTAACGAAATTTAACAGTGCAATACAAGTAAAACAAACGTAAGCTGACTGCATCATCTTGCCTCTTTTCAATAAACTGAACGTTTTCGCCGAAACTTCGACTCTTGCTACTACAACAGTGCGTCGTCTAGGTCACACACGACTTCGGAAAACAAGTTGTCATTCAGACTCTTGGCAAGCATGGCCCAACTAACCGCCAGTTATCTGATTGGCGTGTAAGCCGCCAGAGGCAACATGTTTCCGTTGCATTTTCTCAAAGAGACATAATTCAAAGAAACTACACACGATATTGGTACTGGTTGCACACTGCCTTTGCGGAATGTTAGCAAAGACTAGTTCGCGAGTTGGAGGAAGCAAACCTACTGAGGGACTGAAAGAGTCGTTCAACACGCAACTTGCATCCTATGGAAAGTTGTTCAAGCCTTAGGTGGACAAATGAAGTACGAAAGAATAGGTACTAGAAAGAACTGATTAGAAAAGAAACACTCACGGAAGTCCAGAAAAAGAGGGCAGAGGAAGAAAGGCACATCTGCTATTGCGTCCCTCAATACCTCATTAAAAAAAAAAATCCTTATGAATACAATACAACAATAACTATACAAAATAACCCACCACCTTAACAAATTAATGGGTCTTCATATAATAGAGAAACAAAAGCAGTTTATACTTAATTAACTGGCACAAAGCTATGGACAAAGTTAATCTAATCTATTAATCTACTCTAATGCTTATCTACTCTGCAGCGTTACAGTTCTGCCACATGATCTACAAACCTACTTTTGTGGCCTGCTCACCGAGCTAACCAAAGTGAACGTGCCCCTGGCACTGGGCTGGCCGAATTACTTAAAACCGCTCAGTCCCTACTCTTGTTAGTGTTGTCAGTATTCTAAGTTCTACCCTCTACTACTAATACCTACTACCTAAATTGGAAGTGCAGATTTCTGTTATTGAAAATTTGATACATCTGCCTGCCTAATTCTGTAGCGCGACGGATCCCGGCGGTAATAGCGACCGGCCACTTCCGCTACCGGCGGTATTGGGTTGGTGCACCTCAGTCTTTGTCTATTGTTGTGTTATCAACCATTTTGATATCTAATAAAACCCCTCGTGATCTTTTGTGATATCTCGTTTGCCAAATTGTTTACGACATTGTAGGTATCTGCACGTCATATTAAGGCATATGTGTCGCTTTTCGGTAGTTGGATTCTCAATTCATGTGCCACATCATCGTATAACGGGCAGTCATAGATGATGTGTTCAGGTGTATCGTCTTGAGCGCCACAGTCACACACTGGTGTTGCCCGTTCACCAAACCGACATAGATATGTTGGATATGGTCCATATACTGTGAGAAAGTTCAGCAGACCCCTGCTTGGCTCAAAATAACTCGTTTCTAATCTCTCCTTGATATTCGGCAGCAGTTGGAATATCCTTCTCCCCGTTTCCTCATTTTCCCACAATTCTTGCCGTAACTCCTTTCCCCTTCTTCTAAAAGCGAGCTGACCGCTGTGGCAGAGCGGTTCTAGGCACTTCAGCCCGGAACCGTGCCACTGCTACGGTCGCAGGTTCGAATCCTGCCTCGGGCATGGATGTGTGTGATGTCCTTAGGTTAGAAAGGTTTAAGTAGTTCTAAGTTCTAGGGGGCTGATGACCTCAGATGTTAAGTCCCATAGTGTTCGGAGCCACTTGAACCTTATAACAGCGAACTTATCCCCTACTTGTACCCCCATGACCCAGTACCACGCTGCCTGCTCCCGTATCTTTAATGGACATCGCCCCATTAAAACCAGGAAGCCCTCCCCCCCCCCCTCCCCCGCCGGGAGTCGTTCGATATGACCAAACAGAACATAATAGCATATTCCGCTGCACCGTTCTCACTGTCATGGCAGGCATCACCCTCGTGAGCCTGTGTGCCCAGACCTACTATTTACATCAGAATATTGTTATGGTAGAGTTTGATTAAACTGGGTGGCAGATGGAATCTCGTGTGACCTATGTTAATAAGATTGTTTAAAACTTGCAGGGTTCGTTGTATCGTGGTTTCTATGTCTGATTTGTAATGCCATTCCTCATCAATTATGACTCCTAGATATCTTGCCTCACGTCGCCGAAGAACTGGTGTTCCTTCTATTCTAACCACTGGATTTCCGATAAGACTGCCTTTCAAGAAGAGGAATGTGGATTTGTGTGGTGCGACCTTCAATTTCGCTTCTTGACACCACTCAACAAGTGAGTTGTTGTTTGTTCCACTTTTGGTTCAAGGTCCTCACGGCTACGGCCGCCAACCAACAGGAGGAGTTTGTCAGTATAGGCTATCACGTCTATCACGTCCTCGCTGAGTTGTAATTGCTCTAGTAAATGGTTCTATGTTTACATCCCAGAAGAGTGGCCCCAGAACAGATCCCTGGGGGCAACCCTACGTGATGGCTTTACATATCTTCCCGCTAGGCGATGATAACCAGGCCTCCTTGTCCTCACAATAGCTCCTTACACAGCCATAGAGGGGCCCTGGACACTCCTTCTAACGCAAGCAGGAGAAGAGCGAGGACCACCACAGGTTGTCAAAGGCACCACTGATGACCACCATGATGCCTACCACATACTTGTGTGGGGCTGAGCTGCAGACCTCAGCCGCCAGGGCAGTTGCGTCAGGCGTCGAGCGTCCCGGCCAGTAGCCGAACAACCTGTCGCTCATCCTCCGCAGTATCCTGTGTGCTGTCAGTTCAACTGGTTCTAATGTCTCTGAGCACTATGGGACTTAACTTCTGAGGTCATCAGTCCCCTAGAATTTAGAACTATTTGAACCTAACTAACATAAGGACATCACACACATCCATGCCCGAGGCAGGATTCGAACATGCGACCACAAATAAAAATCTGGGGCACTAAGGTCCCGAGAACGTGGAGACCAAAATGTTGATCCTTGACGATCAGTTCATTTTCCTCGAAACGCTTCATTCAAAAAGTTATGCACACTCATTCCAGAGTGCGACAGTGCACCATATAGCTGAAACCGTAGCCGTCGGTAAACACCGAGTGGAAAGTTTTCCAAAGCGTAAGGCAAAGTATTGCTAATAAACGTACGTTACAGCTGCATTGAATTTGTCTTTCAATAGGTAAGAGACCAAAAGCATTCCTCCCACGATTGCAGCCCACAGGTTTATGCCAGCCCTCCTTGAAAGCCACGTTCACACGTGATATGTAGGTTGTTGTGGAGGTTGCAAATACCTTCACGAGTGAAGCTAGATTCGTCAGTCTATATCACAAAATTTATTTTTTCGTTATATTCAACGTGGTGCAGAAGCCAGCCACAAAACTGCACTGTCCGGTTTTCTGGCCATGGTGTTGAGTTAATATGTAATGATAGAGATGCAGTTGTTCGGCGTACAACACTTCAGTGACCAGTTTTTGAAATATCTGTAACCGCCTTGCAGAAACACTTCACTGAGGCGATTGGTGAATAATTTCAAGAATCGCAACCTGTGTGGAGTACCTCTGGTCCTTGGACGACCTCTGTCCATTAGTTGCGGACAAAAATTACCGGTTTCCAGAAGGCGTTACTCCACCGGGATGGCGCCTTTGAGGGTACAGGCAACATACGCACAAGCAGCAGCGTCAGCTTGGTTAACGCCCATGCAACCAGCACCAAAAGCATGTCGACGTAGTTATTGTTTGTGTGCTACCCTACATGAAGCTGACAGGACCAGTTATGGCTGTGCACTGTTCGGTTGCGGACACATGAGTGCATCTTAATGGTTCAAATGGCTCTGAGCACTAAGGGGACTTAACATCTGAGGTCATCAGTCCCCTAGAACTTAGAACTACTTAAACCTAACTAACATAAAGACATCACACGCATCCATGCCCGAGGCAAGATTCGAATCTGCGACCGTAGCGATCGCGCGGTTACCGACTAAAGCGCATGGAACCCCTCGGCCACACTGGCCGGCTGCTGTCAGTCTGTTAGCCAATAGCTTCTCTAACAATTTCCCCAAGATGTCTTGGAGACATATAGGCCTCTAGGGTTCCGTAGTGTCATTGTTTTACCTCTTCTTTATGATGATCACATTTGCCCTTTTCCAAATTTTTGGTAATTTACCAATCCTGAGGGATTCATTAAACAATCCCGTGAGAGGTGCTATTAATTGAGCGGCGAGGAACTGTACAACCTCCACTACTATACCGTCTGGTCCTGGAGCATTTCCGCTTTTGAATGATTTTATGTGTGCAGCTACTTCTTCCTCTGAAAAGGGGTACACCATCGTCTCATTGCTGTACCCTTCCTGATCTTCCCTGCGGATTTGCTGTTGAAGTTCATTTTCCCCGTTTTCCTCGTCATCTGGTAACAGAGATCTCAGGAGGACTTCAGTGGCTAGTTGATTCAGTACGTATCTCTCCTAGCTCTTCATCCTTCAATTCCTTTTGGAAGATTTCTTTGACTTCTCTGTATTGCAGCAACCAAAACTGTTTTTCTTGCCAGACGGCACTTTGCTAGTAGTACTTCCTCGCCCGTCTCACAGACTGGAGCATACGTTGAAGGTTGGCAGTCCATGGTGATGGGGAGGCCGCAACAGCTATTCTCCTGGTTGGCACAGCAGCTTTCACCGCTTTAACTACTGACCCCACCAGTTCTTCAGCGTATCTGTCTATTTCTAAGTCTTCGTCAGGCAATGGAGGAACGTCACACTCCCGAGCTAGGCATTCCCAATTCGTCTTATTGAAATTATACTGGATCTTCCACTCAGTAGCTCATTTGACGCTATGTCAAGGGAATAACTGACGAAAGCAAAGGATTTCTCGACCTTCTTATCTGGCCTAGGTGGAAGGCAGGCGGCACAGACTGCAGCCTGTGACACGGATAAACATGTTACTGCACCGCTCGTTATTCAATCTATTATGGCATCTGTCGCACTCTAGTGGCCACTCTATTATATTTCTTTTACTAGTATCATCAAATGTCTGTGTAATTTGCTGTATCTGCAGAAAGATATAGATACTTTTGTAACTGTGTTCTCTCTTCTCGCGTTTCTTATCTCACAGAAATGGTTCTCATATGAAATTTGTGGTAAGGTTGTATGGGACCAAACTACTGAGGTCAACGGTCCCTAAGCCTATACACTACTTAATCCAACTTTAGCTTACGCTATGGACAGCACACACACTCATGCCCTCCGACGGGGGAGCCGCACGGATCGTGCTAAGGCGTTTCAGATCGCGCCGCTACGCCCCACGGCAATGGTTCTCAGTGTTTACATAAATCTAATCCATGACCACGTCTTTTAGTCTTTTAAATATTTATCTCAGTTTAGTTTATGATGGAGGAATCTTTTTGACGCTGTTATAATATACTAGCCTATGGTATACGAACACGGACGTGACTATAGAAAATACTTGACCCCATCCACGAACTTCGTATTCCACGTTAGATCACAACACTTTGCGGCGCCACGTATGTGTGGGATCTCATAATATTTCGTCGTTCATTGTGCAGTCTCTGATGGTGATATCTGTAATGTCACATTTTTAAAAATTCTTTTGTTGTTACCTCTTTTTCCTGTTCCAACTAGACCCGAAGATGATCTCCAGTGCAGATTGAAAATGGTAGTCGGTAATAATAGAAGTGATACAGACAATGTTTGTTTATTTGTTAAAATAAAAATCGTGCTTCGTGAAACACGTACCGCTTAATGGCGGATGTTTTAGGTATGAGGAGTTTAAGAGAACGTGTGGGGCAGTTGCATGAATTCCAAATGATACGATAGAGACCAAAATGAAGTTTTGAACATTAACGGTAATTTTCTACTTTTTGTGAAAAAGGCTTCCATGATTCACGAAACAATGCTGTTATGCAACAGGATACACCAGAAATAAAGTTCCCTGGATCTGTAAAATATTTTCGTGGATGAAACAATCAGGGCAGAAAAGTGTAAGAAATCTGTTAGTCGTGTGGAAGAAAAGCCATTGGCGATATGTCTGCATTTATCTTAAACGAGGAACCAACTGCAGCTTTACATTGTAAGCGTTTGAGGAGAAGATGAGTAGGTATTTATAGTATAGGATGGTGAAATAATCCAAGGCTATATCGTTGTCTAAACCTGGGAAGTCAGAATATGAAGACGAAGCAGTACTACAAGTTATCTACATATGGTTTAAAATAAAAATAAATACTCAGAACATGGGTAGTATGACGTTTGTAGAAGAACCTGATGGAAACAATAAGATTATAAGACAAAAAGCGTACTGATCACATTAAATAGGGCGAAAGGCTAGATTGGGGTCTTTTTGCCCTACTGTTCAATACGTAAATCGAAGAAACAATGACGAAATTAAATGTAAGATTCTGGTTGTTGTTTGTTGGTTTGGGGTATTAAAGGGATCAGACTGCTACGGTCATCGGTTCCTTGCTCCACGACTTGAAAACACCAACACAGAGTAAAAACGAAAAATGGAATAGATGACAGACGACACAGGACAAGAGAAACTGAGACAAAGACCACACAAAACGAATTAAAATCACACAGAGGGTGATTGTGGTTGGCCGACCATAGAGAAAAAAAAAGGAAAAGCCAACCACCGAGAAACATATTAAAAACTCGGGCTAAAACTGTAGGCCAGAAGCCAGACTCAATATTAAATAAAGATAGACACTTAGAGCAAATGATAAAAGCCCCCTGTCCGAATAAAACGCAAAACTAAGCCTGTCATGGCAGTGTTATCATGTAAAAGGGCAGGGAGCGTATCAGGCAGCGCAAATGTCTGCCTGACCACAGATAAAAGGGGGCAGGCCAACAAAATGTGGGCCACTGTCAAAGCCGCCCCGCAGCGACAGAGAGGAGGGTCCTCCCGGCGCAGTAAGTAACTGTGCGTCAGCCGGGAGTGGCCAATGGGGAGTCGACAAAGGACAACTGAGTCTCTGCGATCGGCTTGCATGGATGACCACCACACAGTCGTCGTCTCCTTGATGGCACGGAGTTTGTTAGGGGTGGTCAGACCGCGCCATTCAGCGTCCCACAGCGCGAAAACTTTGCGGCGTAAAACTGCTAGCAAATCATTCTCTGGGAGGCCAATGTCCAGGTTTGGTTCACTGGTGGCCTGTTTGGCCAGGCGGTCAACATGTTCATTGCCTGGGATACCGACATGACTGGGGGTCCACACAAAGACCACAGAGTGGCAAGAGTATGCAGGGAGTCCTGGATAGCCATCACCAGACGAGAACGAGGGAAGCACTGGTCGATAGCTCTTAAACCGCTCAGGGAATCGCAACAGATAATGAAGGACTCACCTGAGCAGGATCGGATATACTGTAGGGCATGAAAGATGGCGACCAGCTCAGCAGTAAAAACGCTGCAGCCAGCCGGCAAGGATCGTTGTTCGTAGTGGTACCCTAGAGTTAGAGCATAACCAACCCGACCAGCAACCATCGAACCGTCAGTGTATACAACGCCAGAGCCCTGATACGTGGCTAGCACGGAATAAAAGCGGCGGCGGAAGGCCTCTGGAGGGACTGAGTCTTTCGGGCCCTGTGCCAAGTCGAGCCGAAGGCAAGGGGGAGGAACACACCATGGGGGTGTACGCAGAGGGGCCCGGAAAGGAGGTGGAGAAGGGAAAACCCCAAGCCCGGAGAGAAGCTCTTTGACGCAGACTGCGATCGTACAACCTGACCGGAGCCGACGTTCTGGCAGATGGACGACTGATTGCGGGAACAAAGACGATAATTTGGAAGCCCAGGCAAGCTAAAGACATGGGCAGCATAAGCGGCCAGTAAATGTTGGCGCCACAAGCGCAGTGGAGGGCCACCTGCCTCCACAAGTATGCTGTCCATAGGGCTGGTTCGGAAGGCACCAGTGGCAAGTCGTATCCTGCTGTGTAGTATTGGGTCCAGCACCCCGAACGCAGATGAGGATGCTGAGCTATAAGCCAGACTCCCATAATCCAGACGGGATTGGATTAATGCCTGGTAGAGCCGTAAGAGGGTAGATCGGTCGGCCCCCCAGCTGGTGTGGCTCAAGCATCGCAGAGCATTTAGATGCCGCCAACACGTCTGTTTAAGCTGGTGAATATGAGGCAGCCAAGTCAACAGGGCATCAAAAACAACCCCCAAAAACCTATGTGTGTCCACCACAGCAAGAAGTTCGCCGGCAAGATAAAGCCGCGGCTCAGGGTGGACTGTTCGGTGCCGGCAGAAATGAATAACGCAGGTCTTGGCAGCCAAAAACTGGAAACCATGAGCTACAGCCCAAGACTGCGCCTTGCTGATAGCGCCCTGAAGCTGACGTTCAGCGGCTGCAAAGCCAATAGAGCTGTAGTAAAGGCAGAAGTCGTCAGCATACAAGGATGCTGAGACAGACGTTCCCACCGCCGCAGCGAGCCCGTTAATTGCTATTAAAAACAAGTAGACACTTAAAACAGATCCCTGTGGCACCCCGTTCTCCTGAACTCGGGAGGAGCTATGTGAGGATGCGACTTGCACGCGGCAGGTTCGATGCGACAGAAAATTTCGAATGAAAATAGGCAGTGGACCGCGAAGCCCCCATCCATGAAGCGTAGAAAGGATGTGATGACGCCATGTCGTATCGTATGCCTTCTGTATGTTGAAAAAGACAGCGACCAGGTGCTGACGGAGGGCAAAGGCAGTGCGGATGGCCGACTCCAGGCTCATCAGATTGTCGGCGGCGGAGCGGCCTTTACAGAACCCACCCTGAGACGGAGCCAGAAGGCCCCGAGACTCCAGTACCCAATTCAACCGCCGGCTCACCATCCGTTCAAGCAACTTGCAAAGAACGTTGGTGAGGCTAATGCGACGGTAGCTGTCCACCTCCAAAGGGTTCTTGCTACGTTTCAAAACGGGGATAACAGTACCTTCCCGCCATTGCGATGGAAACTCACGCTCGACCATAATACAGTTGTAAAAGTCGAGGAGGCGTCGCTGGCAGTCCACTGAAAGGTGTTTCAGTATCTGACAGTGGATTAGATCTGGGCCAGGAGCGGTATCAGGACAAGCGGTGAGGGCACTGTGAAATTCCCACTCACTTAATAGAACATTGTAGGATTCAGGATGGTGGGTGCGAAAAGAAAGGCTCCGACGTTCCATCCGCTCTTTAATGGAGCGGAAGGTCAGTGGGTAATTCGAAGAAGCGGAACTCAGAGCAAAATGCTCTGCCAAGCAGTTGGCAATTACGTCGGAGTCAGTACAATCTGCTCCATTCAGTGGGAGCGCAGGGACGCTGACAGGGGCTCGATAGTCATAGCGGCGTCGATCCTTGACCCAGACTTGTGATGGAGTGACATGGAGACCAATGGTGAACACATACCGCTCCCAGCACTCCTGCTTGCGTTGGCGGATAAGGCGGCGGGCTCGTGCACGCAGCCGTTTGAAGGCTATGAGGTGTTCTATGGAGGGATGTCGCTTGTGACGCTGGAGCGCCCGCCGGCGATCTTTAATCGCTTCAGGGATGTCAGGCGACCACCAAGGCACAGTCCTCCGCCGAGGGGACCCAGAAGAACGGGGAATGGCAGATTCTGCGGCAGTTACGATGCCAGTGGTGACCGAGTGAACCACCGCATCAATGTCGTCATTAGAGAGAGGCTCAAGAGCGGCAGTGGAGGAGAACAGGTCCCAGTCAGCCTTATTCATAGCCCACCTGCAAGGGAGCCCAGAAGACGGACGCTGTGGCAGTGACAGAAAGATCGGAAAGTGGTCACTACCACACAGATCGTCATGCACTCTCCATTGGACAGATGGTAAGAGGCTAGGGCTGCAGATCGAAAGGTCAATGGCGGAGTACGTGCCATGCACCGCATTGAAATGTGTGAAGGCACCATCATTTGAAATGGAAAGATCGAGCTATGCCAATACATGCTCAACGGTGGCGCCTCGACCTGTTGCCACTGACCCACCCCACGGAGGGTTATGGGCGTTGAAGTCGCCCAGTAACAAGAAAGGTGGCGGCAATTGCGCTATCAGCGCAGCCAGGACCTGCTGCGCAACATCACCATCCAGTGGAAGGTAAAGACTGCAGACGGTAACAGCCTGTGGCGTCCACGTTCAAACAGCGACAGCCTCTGAAGGTGTTTGTAGAGGGACAGACTCGCTGTGAAGTGAGTGAAGGACATAGATGGAAACGCCACCAGACACCCTTTCATAAGCTGCCTGGTTCTTATAATAACCCCAACAGACACGGAGGGCGGGGGTTCGCATTGCTGGAAACCAAGTTTCCTGAAGAGCAATGCAGAAGAAAGGGTGAAGGCTGATAAGCTGTTGGAGCTCACCTAGATGGCGAAAGAAACTGCTGCAGTTCCACTGGAGGATGATATTGTCCATGGCTCAGAAAGGTGTGAAAGGACTAGAGAGGCAGAGCTTGTAGGTAGCGGTGGAGTAGGTGCCACCACAGGTGCCTTGGATTTACGGGTCTTCAATGTCGCTTTCTCTCGCTGTTCCGTTGCTGGGAGGGCTTATTGGAGTCAGTCTCTGGGACTGAAGATGAGCGCGAAGCTCGATGACCTGCGACCTGTGGCTTCTTCAGCCACTGGTGAGTGTCTGCTGTGCTGCTGGTAGGAACCTGGGAAGGGAGGGACCCAAGGGATCCCTTCTGAGTGAGAGAAGCTGAATAAGAAGACTGACGCTTCTCCGGCTTAGAAGTGGGGACTGGCATCCCCAATGGTTGGGGTGGTGTGGCTCCTGGAGTAGATGGACCAGGAGCAACAGGGAGTGAAGTGCCCCCCACAATCAAGGGGGCCGGTGGATGCTGACCAATCTTAGAGCCAACAGTATGTGATGATAGGAGAACCGTTGTTGCAGCAGCGGCGTAAGTCGACATCATTGGCACAGGATGGAGCCTCTCGTATTTCCGTTTAGCCTCGGTGTAGGTCAGACGGTCGGACTGCAGAAGAAGATTCCTGTGGAATATAATACCCTGGACCATGTTGAGACTCTTATGGGGCGTGGTGCTAACTGAAATATCCCCCAAGTTGTCACAAGCGAGCAACCTCCGTGACTGGGCAGAGGATGCTGTTTTGATGAGCACAGACCCAGAGCGCGTTTTGGACATGCCCTCCACCTCCACGAACTTGTCCTCCAAATGCTCAACAAAAAACTGGAGCTTGGTCGACATAAACGATTCCCCATCAACTCGCGTAAACACGAGGTACTGGGGTGAAAATTCTCCACTGCCTTCTTTAGCCACACGGTCCTCCCATGGAGTGGCCAGGGAGGGAAATGATCTTGGTTCGTACTTCTTACCATTGAGGTTGGACCTCGATCGCTCAGAGACTGCTGGTGGAGAGCCACCAGAGAGAGACGATGTACCACGTTTCATTGCGGGTCATCCGTCCTGATGCCACCCACTCCGACCAGTGGCTCTCCCCACGGGCGCCACCCAGCCACAGCAAAGACCACCTGGCAGGATGGCCTTTGCCGGGAGTCCCGATGCCCCAGACGAATAGGCATCTACTCCTCGGCATACGTGGGGAGATAGCAGCTCAGGCATCAGCAGTGCGATCGCTTTGTAGTCAGGGTGAAACGTCCCCTTTGAAAAATTATACAAGACTGTGCTTAATCTGACACACAATGTTTTGAGCGCAACGCAATCTGACTTTCAAAAATCCCTACAAAAGAATGGCCCTGACTAACATTAACCTATACCTTTCACAAATCACTTACCTCACCAAAAATCTTCGTTACTCGAACTACTGTAAAACAGCGAGCGCCACTACTGCCAGCTAAATAAAAGATTCAAACTACGGAAGGCACTAACTACTGACAGGAACAATGCAAACTAGCCACAGACTGCACACAGCACAGCCAGTGATTTTCATACAGAGCGCTATGTAACGTTGCCAATAAGAAAACATAAACAGCCTACTTACATAGCCCCCATGCTCCCCACAAAAAAATTTTACAAATTGTTTTGGGCAGTGGTCAATACAGATTTGAAAAAATTTTTCACAATTACAGTAACAAAGAAATCAAATGCACACACTTATTGATACAATGTTGCTCAAAAGCTAAAATTTTCTCACAGTCCATAAAGACAGTCCTGAATATGCATCACAGTAAAATTGCAGTGTTTTTTTTTCTCAAAGTCTGAGCAGTAAAAGAAAATGCACACGGAAGTAGTGGATTTCCATGCAGTCTTGAAGAAGTAGTGTTGTCCTTCCAATGGAAAGACAGTGCTGACTCTTGACATGCAGACAGGTATTGGTCCACAACAGAGCAAACCCGCAGCAGAGTCAGTCGAAATTTTGAAGAGTATTGGTAGGTAGGTCATCACAGAGCAGACCCACTGTAGTCCTGGTAGAGATTACGGTATTGGTGGGCCACCAGAGGCGCAGACCCACTGCAGTCCTTGTAGAAATAATGGTACTGGTGAGTCAGCAAAGACGCAGACCCACTGTAGTCCTTGTAGAAATAATGGTATTGGTGGGTCATCAAAGGTGCAGACCCACTGTAGTCCTTGTAGAGACAGCCAGCAGCCATCTGTTGCAAATGTGCAGGTGCACAATCACCATCGAAGAGTCTTGTGGACAATATAGCAAGGCCATAAACCACCACTTGTGCACTCACAAAGTTTTTTAATTGTCCTTAGAACCAGCAATGCTGTTATCCAGTCCCTTGCTAAATTATTAACACACGTGCAAACACTAACAGTCCCTACTTGTCACATATTGTCCATATACTATGACCAACAGAAACGTGTGCAGTGAAATGGAACTTACAAGTTACTTAATTTGATGACCTGGTGTCGATTACAATTTTATAACATAAGAATACAATTATAAAGGTAAAAAATACATCATTAAAGAACATAACAATACAGAGAGCATTTGTAGTACAGGTTTCACAAAAGAATCGAAATAACATATACGTCAGTGTTACAGGAATTATGACATGAGTACATACATGAAAGATCAGAATAACTTTCGAAACATCAACTTCACACATGAGCATTAAAACAAAACAGAATAAATAATGTCTAAAGATCTTTACAAAGAAAATAACATAGTATTTGAAAAATTCGACAACATATCTCTTATCAGATAAACACATAAAGACAGGAAAAACACAAATACACAAGAGTGCACAAACACATACCAGAATAACACAGGAGGAAAGGACAGGGTTTGTTTTCAGTGTAACATTTGGTACTGCAGTCCAACCCAAAACTTCATTCCATAGATCTTTCGTCTTATTTCAACATTTGTTTCCACCAAAAAAATCCTATCCAAGCATGCTTTCTGTATTTATATGTTCACATATTTCTTACCTCATTATTTATTTCCAAGAAAATCCTACCTGAACCTGTTGTCCCTAAACCCTACTTTTTGGTTCATTTTCTTTTTTTTTGGCCAAACCATTTTCTTACAGCTTCTCAATGCATTTCTTCCAATTCATCACAACTCGTTCTCTCATATAGCCTACCCCATCTTAAGCTAACTTAAATCTACTGAGCTCAGATGCTAAACTAAGGGACTAGGCAATGCAGCAGTACAAAACAATTAACACAAACAGCAATGACAAAATATTCTAATTGGCCAAGCAAGCAGCAATACTACAACTAATATTATGCAATGAGCAGCAAACAAGAAAAATAAATCAGTAGTAAAACTGGCTTAACAGAGTAATGTAAAGTGAAATTTAGTAGTATTATGCCTGGCAAACAGCAGAAGCAAATACACTAAATTATATCTAAACATGACAGAGCTCAAGCAGAAAAATATTACAGCAAAGACAACAATGCAGATAAGGGAACTGTCTAGTCACATCTTAATATCTATGTCATTAAAGTGGTGCACCACAACTTATTCTACAAAATAAATTACCAAGTACTTGAAAAGATAATTATGAATGCAGTTCCTGTGAAGGTAAATGTCTTTTTGTGCTCCCTAATTTTTTTTGAAAAAAATTATTATTTACTCGATCTGTAGACAGAAAATATTTATATTAGTACATCTGTAAAATTTTATTTTAACCAATGCTGCAGTGCAGCTAGAAACTAGATATCAAATGAAATAAGCAACTACGTACAAATAAAAGCATAAGAACATTGTTCAATAGCCATGTGGCATTTCATAAGAAGTAAAATAATCTCTCATCTAGAAAGACAGTAGTCATAATCAGGTGTGTAGACAAACTATTTCTTGTCATATCATTAGGCATTTCAGTAAATACCAGAAAGTACGATATGTTTCCAAGTGTCGTATTTGCGATGCTTTCTACATAGGAATGTCAGAAGCGAGGTTAATGGCCTCTGTTTTTTCTCCACCTAATGGTTTTTTCTCCAGGTGGCTGGCCCAGCTGGGCGCCACAACTCATTGCATCAAGGTCACTTAACTTTCTTACCGAAATATTTACAACAACAGTTAGCACTACAGTGGCAGTCTCATATACAAAATTTCACAGGTCGAGAATTTGCGTTGCAAATGTGTAGATACAAAATCTTATGAATATAACAGTGTCCAAAAAATTTTCGCCGGCATTGTGATACATTCACGCATTTACACACATTTCATAACTCTTAAAGTACGATTCTTGGTTTCCAACATCCTTTTTCCCAAGTCAGACTTCCTAACCACTATTCATTATTCCTTACCTTATTCGTCGACACTTCTTCAATATTTCATCATAACAGATACGTAGCATACTCAAATAACTCATATAGAATCAGCTTATTGATCATAAACTTACCGCAACAGCATAATACACATAGTCATCGTAATAATAACATCATAACACCTCAGTCAAATCTCAAAATCGTTGTAGCTTCCTCCAATAATTTCAAAACCTAAAAAAAATTCTCTGCTCATGTCAAAAGTGTCATCTGCCTCAAACGTACTTTAAAAATCGTGATACCATACCAAATATATCATTCAAAGCTCTCATAATATCACAATGGGTCCGAAAATATATGAACAATTCACAAAGGACAGACAAAATACAATTTTGTAAGTGTGAAGTTATACAACAGTGTAATTACGTAAACACCTGTCACTGATGTAGTAAAAAAAAGTTTATCTCTCAGTTAAATGATCAGATAGCCGTGTAATTTGTGTGTTAGAGAAATATGGTACCGATGTGTAAAGTTGTATAAGCAAATACCATATTAGCTAGGGCTCCTTGTGCTTGCCAAACACATGGTACACAAAGTAAGTGTGTACCCCCCTGAGGATTAATGTAATTATACCCTCAGGTGTTACAGATTACAGCAGTGGAATGAAATGTATCACGGAAAACCTTTGTATCATTGTACTTCAAATATCTTTAAAAATAAATGATTTAAGTGCAAAATTAATCACTCAAATACGTGTCCTGTAGCTCTAAATGTGCGTCTTGTTGCAACATAATCTCTGTGGAAGTGTCGTAGTTATCGTCCTCCGAAAGCTAAGTTCTGCAGAAGTCAATATACTTACCTCATGATAAACAAAAGTGAAATGCTTTGCGTATAGATATCTTAGTTATTACGCTTATTGCCGTGATGAAGAAAGTACTGAGCTGTAACGTATTGTTGTGCTACGGAAAAGGCTGTTTCATTGTAGCTATACCACAAAAGTTACTACTAAAACATGTTTTACTTTCCAGAATAATTCAGAAAAAACTGTGCAGATATAAAACAGATGCACCGCAAAAGCAACATTGTAAATTGTCACTCATTAGTAGCGTCGTGATAAAATCGTGTAGCTGTCACAGAAACCAAATACTAAGTCATCTTTAATCTCACAGGAACTACTTCAAATAAGAAAGTCTTTTCGAGTAAACCAAAATGTTGCATTAAAATCTCATTAGCAGTATATGTTCTAAGTATGTAAGCCTGATAGTCGTTACGTAATCGTGCAAGTAACAAGCTAGAATGTACAAATACAATAACACTGTGTCGACTGTTCATAATAACAATGCATTCGAAATTTCTGTTTAAAAATGTTCCCTAGGCTCTAGACTGGATATTTAACTTCAAACATTGTTGCATGATAACAGTTTCTTAAGTCTGACAAAGCATACTACACTCCTGGAAATTGAAATAAGAACACTGTGAATTCATTGTCCCAGGAAGGGGAAACTTTATTGACACATTCCTGGGGTCAGATACATCACATGATCACACTGACAGAACCACAGGCACATAGACACAGGCAACAGAGCATGCACAATGTCGGCACTAGTACAGTGTATATCCACCTTTCGCAGCAATGCAGGCTGCTATTCTCCCATGGAGACGATTGTAGAGATGCTGGATGTAGTCCTTTGGAACGGCTTGCCATGCCATTTCCACCTGGCGCCTCAGTTGGACCAGCGTTCGTGCTGGACGTGCAGACCGCGTGAGACGACGCTTCATCCAGTCCCAAACATGCTCAATGGGGGACAGATCCGGAGATCTTGCTGGCCAGGGTAGTTGACTTACACCTTCTAGAGCACGTTGGGTGGCACGGGATACATGCGGACGTGCATTGTCCTGTTGGAACAGCAAGTTCCCTTGCCGGTCTAGGAATGGTAGAACGATGGGTTCGATGACGGTTTGGATGTACCGTGCACTATTCAGTGTCCCCTCGACGATCACCAGTGGTGTACGGCCAGTGTACAAGATCGCTCCCCACACCATGATGCCGGGTGTTGGCCCTGTGTGCCTCGGTCGTATGCAGTCCTGATTGTGGCGCTCACCTGCACGGCGATAAACACGCATACGACCATCGTTGGCACCAAGGCAGAAGCGACTCTCATCGCTGAAGACGACACGTCTCCATTCGTCCCTCCATTCACGCCTGTCGCGACACCACTGGAGGCGGGCTGCACGATGTTGGGGCGTGAGCGGAAGACGGCCTAACGGTGTGCGGGACCGTAGCCCAGCTTCATGGAGACGGTTGCGAATGGTCCTCGCCGATACCCCAGGAGCAACAGTGTCCCTAATTTGCTGGGAAGTGGCGGTGCGGTCCCCTACGGCACTGCGTAGGATCCTACGGTCTTGGCGTGCATCCGTGCGTCGCTGCGGTCCGGTCCCAGGTCGACGGGCACGTGCACCTTCCGCCGACCACTGGCGACAACATCGATGTACTGTGGAGACCTCACGCCCCACGTGTTGAGCAATTCGGCGGTACGTCCACCCGGCCTCCCGCATGCCCACTATACGCCCTCGCTCAAAGTCCGTCAACTGCATATACGGTTCACGTCCACGCTGTCGCGGCATGCTACCAGTGTTAAAGACTGCGATGGAGCTCCGTATGCCACGGCAAACTGGCTGACACTGACGGCGGCGGTGCACAAATACTGCGCAGCTAGCGCCATTCGACGGCCAACACCGCGGTTCCTGGTGTGTCCGCTGTGCCGTGCGTGTGATCATTGCTTGTACAGCCCTCTCGCAGTGTCCGGAGCAAGTATGGTGGGTCTGACACACCGGTGTCAATGTGTTCTTTTTTCCATTTCCAGGAGTGTAGAAATGTGAAGTGAAAAGTTTTATGGCAAAGACAAAGTTAAAAAGCAGATTATCTTTCAATAAACGCTTTTACATGTGAAATGTGGTGTAAACCTTTACTCTTCCTAGTACACAGAGTTTCAACTTGAACGCAATTATCATACGGTGTACGTCGGTAAAGAATACTAGAATTTTTTTTTTCTCAAGGTTAGTGTCTATGTTATTTTTTCTCTGAGCCAGCCGGCGCACGCGGCTGCCTGCGGTGCGAGTCATTGTCTGTCTCTTTGTTGGCGCGTGCCGTTATTGGGATTAGGAGACCGAACTTCTACAAATTCACCTTGACGAGAAGACCCTGCCCTGTTTGAAGCTCGCCAGTTCTGATGGAATTCAGGTCTGTCGTTTTGTCAGTAGTTTACATAGTTTCTTGTTTGTCGGTCATGTGGTGGAGGATTTCTCCCTGAATCGTAACTGCGCGCTGAACTGTTGCGTCTGAAAGTATTCTGTCTCCCTTGATAATAATAGTTCTGGTTACCATATTGTCTGTTACTATGATTGTCTCTGTCATATTCATTACTACGGAAATGCGATCATTCTCTGTAACTATTATTACTCTGCCAGTGGTTGTCATATGGTTGGTGTCTGTTTTGGTCACGATTTGCGTTGTGAGAATATTCTTGTCGTGTCCAGTTATTAGATCTTTCATCGCGGAATTGCGACGGATGTGACCTGTAGTGATTGTTTTCCTGTTTTCGCATCCCGCGACTGTCTGTGTCAATTTCCAGTTCCTGTAACAGTCCCTGAAAAGCTTCAATGTCTTCTTTGCAACGTCCTGCTAAAATAATATGTCGTAAATGTTCAGGAAATTTGACTAAGCAAATGCGGATGAGTTCTGAGGGGCTGTATGGGTTTGAAAGGTACTGATTCTTATGCAACACGTCTTCAAAATATTTGACAAGACTGGAAAATTCAGATAGTTCAAAGTGTTTCATCATCATGATGCTATGTTTTACTCGGTCTTGTGTAGCTTGAGACCAATATGCTGAGAGGAAGGCATGGTAAAATTCTCCTTCACTGTGACAATTGTGAATAACTGATCGCATTCTTACAGCTGGTTCATTCTCTAAATAGCCACACATAAATTCTAATCTGTGTTCTAACGACCAGTTGGGAGGAAAACAATGAGAGAATTGATGGAGCCATGCTTGTGGATGAATGTCGTTGCCAGAATTCTTAAATGTTTTGAATTTACGTGTAGTAATGAACAGCTTATAGTCAAAATCATCATGTCGGCGAGTCGCATATCGGTCATTGTTACGTCGTTTCGGCGGTTCCATTGTGTCTAACTTTTGAAGCTTTTGCTGTGTTTGTCTCTGATTTTGTTCCATTTGCTGCATTAATTGCAATAACAATGTATTAGTGTCTGGAATCTGTTACTCTATGCTTTTCGGCAGTGCGTTTTCACCGGCAACATTCACATTTTGACAAGCAGAAAATGTGTCTTGACTCACTTGAGAAAACGGTGAGGACCCAAAACCTGAGTCTACAGTATTTGCAATATTGTGTTCTATCATTTCGGATTCCTGAGGCGAGCTGTTGCCGACCGATCGATCGATAATGTTTCCCTGTTCACTATTTGATTCACTGTCTACACCATTATTTGCCGCCCGCTCCATTTCTATATGCACAATTACCAAATTACTACTTCGAATGTCTGTTAATTCATTACATAGTGGCGCTGATAAGCTACGCTCGTCATCACTATTATTTCTCAGTTTACTTTGGAGCCTAGTGTTACGTTTTTCACACGCCATTATTGTCACAATTTGAAGAGCAAAAATAAGAGAATACATTGACATAGCACTGAAAATAATATCTAGTTAATTACAAGCGCAGCTGCGAAATACTTGGTGCAAATCTACATGAATGCCACAACTGTTTTACTGTACAACAGTGAAAGACTGCAACTACAAAGGAGATTCTCTCTACAATTACGCGCTAGCAATAAATAAAAGCTACACTAATTACACAAACTCCAAGAAAAAATCAGAAGATTCCAGTGAGGTATCCTCGGCTAAGGGTCGACATATGAAACGTCCCCTTTGAACAATTATACAAGACTGTGCTTAACCGGACACACAATATTTTTAGCGCAACGCAATCTGACTTTCAAAAATCCCTACAAAAGAATGGCCCTGACTAACATTAACCTATACCTTTCACAAATCACTTACCTCACCAAAAATCTTCGTTACTCGAACTACTGTAAAACAGCGAGCGCCACTACTGCCAGCTAAATAAAAGATTCAAACTACAGAAGGCACTAACTACTGACAGGCATAGTTAGGAAATGAAAGATTTTAGTAGAGAACAAACAATGTATTTACCTTGATATCATCATAAATAAATATAGCAGTTCATGACAAATTTCAAAACTCCGCCATCTCTCTCCCCACATCCACCACTGCTGGCGGCTCACCTCCAACTTCGCAACGCTACGCGCTGTTGACATTCAGCTGCCGCTGCCCAACACTACAATGGCAGACAACAATGCAAACTAGCCACAGACTGCACACAGCACAGCCAGTGATTTTCATACAGAGATGGCGTTACCAATAAAAAAAACCTAAACAGCCTACTTACATAGCCCCCATGCTCCCCACCAAAATTTTTACAAATTGGATTGGGCAGTGGCCAATACAGATTTGAAAAAAAATTTTCATAATTACAATAACAAAGAAATCAAATGCACACACTTATTGATACAATGTTGGTCAAAAGCTAAAAATTTCTTACAGTCCATAAAGACAGTCCAGATTGTTCATCACAGTAAAAATGCAAAGTTTTTCTCAAAGTCTGAGCAGTAAAAGAAAATGCACACAGAAGTAGTGGATTTCCATGCAGTCTTGAAGAAGTAGTGTTGTCCTTCCAACGGAAAGACAGTGCTGACTCTTGACATGCATACAGGTAATGGGCCACAACAGAGCAAACCCACAGCAGAGTCGTTCGAAGTTTTGAATAATATTGGTAGGCAGGTCATCACAGAGCAGACCCACTGTAGTCCTGGTAGAGATTATGGTATTGGTGGGCCACCAGAGGCGCAGACCCACTGCAGTCCTTGTAGAAATAATGGTATTGGTGGATCATCAAAGATGTAGACCCACTGTAGTCCTTGGAGAGATAGCCAGCAGCCATCTGTTGTGACTGTGCAGGTGCACAATCACCGTTGAAGAGTCTTGCGGATAATATAGCAAGTCCATAACCACCACTTGTGCACTCACAAAGTTTTTGGAATTGTCCTTAGAACCAGCAATGCTGTTATCCAGTCCCTTGCTGAATTATTAACACACGTGCAAACACTAACAATCCCTACTTCTCACATATTGTCCATACACTATGACCAACAGAAATGTGTGCAGTGAAATGAATGCTTACAAGTTACTTAGTTTGATAAACTGGTGTCAATTACAATTTTATAAATTTACAACATGAAAATACAATTACAAAGGTACAAAATACATCATTAAAGAACATAATAATACAGATAACATTTGTAGTACAGGCTTTACAAAAGAATAGAAATAGACATATACATCAGTGTTACAGGAATTATGACATAAGTACATACATAAAGATCAGAATAACTTGCAAAACATCAACTTCACACATGAGCATTTAAACAGAATGAATAATGTCTAACATCTTTACAATGTAAAAAACATATTATTAATGCCGATTATATTTGAGGATAACAGTATTCCTCATCATAGTGAATGTAGCTTAATATTAAAAGAAGAAAAAATTCTATGAAACTACACAGAGACAGGAAGAAAACAAATACACAAGGGTACACAAACACATAGTGGGATAACACAAAAGGAAAGGACAGGGTTTGTTTCATTGCAGTATTTTGCAAACAAAACTTTCTTTGCTTCTTGGAGATCTCCCTTCATTCATCATTATTCCCAAAAGTCCTATCTAAGCCTGCCTTCTGTATTCTGTTCACATCCTCTGTCAAAAATAGTTTTTCTCCACCGTACAGTATCCTTCTTTTTCGCCCAAACCATTTTCATATAGCTTCTCAACACATTTCTTCCAAGTCATCATGGTTAGTTTCTTATGTAGTCTACCCCTCTTAAGCTAACTTAAATCTACTGAGCTCAGATATATATACCAAGGGACGAGGCAATGCAGCATCACATAAAACAATTAATATAAACAGCAATGAAAAAAAATGTAAAATCGCAAAGCAAGCTACAGTAAATCTAAATTACCAAGCAATTCAACATTACAACTAATATGAGCCAATGTGCAGCAACAAGAAAAATAAATGAGTCGTAAAACTGGCTTAGCAGAGTAACACAAAGTCAAATTCAGTAACACTATGCCTGGCAAACAGCAGTTTATATCTAAACATGACATAGCTCAAGCAGAAAAAATATTACAGTAAAAACAGCAATGCAGATAAGGGGAATGTATAATCACATCTTAATGTCTATGTAATTAAAGTGGTGCACCACAACAACTTATTGTAAAAGAAATATTACCATGTACTTGAAAAGAAAATTATGAGTCCAGTTACTGTTACAAATCCCTTCTTATTGTTCTTTCCTTTCCAAGTGCTCCTTTTGTAAAGAATGTGGATGACAAAATTATCATTTAATAGATCTGTTGACAGAAAGTGTTCACATTAGCAAATACATCGAAGTTTATTTTATAAAACTACTGCTGCAACACAGCTGGAAACCAGACATCAAATGAAATAAGCAATTACGCAAACCAAAGCATAAATATATCATTCAATAGTCATGTGGCATTTCGTAAGTCAGTAGCTCTCAACTCTCGTAGAAAGACACTTGTCATAATCAGGTGTGCAGATGTACGAATATTTCCCATCAATTCATAAGCATTTCAGTAATTAGCACAAAGTACGAGTAATCATATGTTTTCAGGTAATGAGCGTGTAATATTTGCGATGCTTTCTACAAAGGAAAGTCAATAGCAAGGTTAATGGAAGTAATGAGGGTGTCGCATTTGCAATATTTTCTCTAAAGGAATGTCAATGGCGAGGATAAAGGCCTGCCTTTTTTCTTTTTTTTTTTCTACTTGTGCTTCCGGAAAGGCACACCCTAATGGCTTGTTCTCCAGGTGTTTGACACAGCTGTGTGCCCACGACGCATTACGTGCAGGTGGTCACTTAACTTTCTTACGGAAATATTTACGACACCAGTTTCCGCTACAGTGACAGTCTCATATGAAAATTTCACAGGTCGAAAATTTGCGTCACAAATGTGTAGAAACAAAATCCTATGAATATAACAGTGTCCTAAAAAATTTTCGCCGGCATTGTGATACTTTCACGCATTTACACACACATTTCATAACTCTTAAAGTACAATTCTCGGTTTCCAACATCCTTTTTCACAAGTCAAGATTCCTTAACTTCTTTCATTATTCATATAAATATAAACACGTAATCACATTCCTCATATATGGTAGCATCATCTTATTGACATAAACATACCTCAACAGCATAATACACATCGTCGTCGTAAAAATATCATAACATCTCAGTCAACTCTCAAAAACGTCGTAGCTTTTTGCAATAATTTCAAAACCTAAAAAAGATTTCTCTGCTCATGTCAAAAGTGTCATCTGCCTCAAACGTACTTTAAAAATCGTGATACCATACCAAATATATCATTCAAAGTTCTCATAATATCACAATGGGTCTGAAAAAATATGAACAGTTCACAAAGTACAGACAAAATACAATTTCGTAAGTGTGAAGTTATCCAACGGTGTAATTACGCAAACATCTGTCACTGCCATAGTAAAAACGTTTGTCTCTCTCAGTTACTTGATCAGATAGCTGTGTAATTATGTGTTGGAGAAATATGGTACTGATGTGTAAAGTTGTGTAAGCAAATACCATATTAGCTAGGGCTCCTTGTGCTTGCCAAACACATGATACACAAAGTAAGCGTGTACCCCCCTGAGGATTAATGTAATTATACCCTCAGGTGTTACAGATTATTGCAATGGAATGAAATGTATCACGGAAAAACTTCGTATCATTGTACTTCAAATATCTTTAAAAATAAATGTTTTAAGTACAAAATTAATCACTGAAATGCGTGTCCTGTAGCGCTAAATGTGCGTCTTGCTGTAAGATAAATCTGTGGAAGTGTCGTAATTATCGTCCTCCGAAAGCTAAGTTCTGCAGAAGTCAATGTACTTACCTCATGATAAACAAAAGTGAAATGCTTGTAGTATAGATATCTTAGTTATTACGCTTATTGCCGTGATGAAGAAAGTAGTGTGCTGTAACGTATTGTTGTGCTATGGAAAAGGCAGTCTCATTGTAGCTATACCACAAAAGTTACTACTAAAACATGTTTTTCTTCCTAGAAGAATTCAGAAAACTGTGCAGATATAAAACAGATACACTGCAAAAGCAACATTGTAAATTGTCACTCATTAGTAGCGTCGTGATAACATCGTGTAGCTGTCACATAAACTAACCACTGTGTCCTTTGGTATCTCACAGAAAGTACTTTAAACCCAGAATGTATTTTCAAGTAAACCAAAATGTTGCATCAAAATCTCATTAGCAGTACTGGTAAATGTTCTAAGTATGTGAGCCTTATAGTCATTACGTAATCGTGCAACAAACAAGCAAGAATGTACATACACAATAACACTGTGACGTCTGTTCACTATAACAATGCATTCGTCATTTCTGTTTAAATAAGTTCTCTTGGTTCTTGATTGGATATTTAACTTCAAACATTGTTGTATGTTAACAGATTCTAAGTCTGACAAAGCATATTAGTAATGTGAAGCGAAAAATTTTATGACAAAGACTAAGTTAAAAAGCAGATTATCTTTCAATAAACGGTTTTACATGTGAAATGGGGTGTAAACCTTTACTCTTCCTAGTGCACAGAGTTTCAACTGAAAAGCAATTGTCATGGTTTTTTACGTCGGTAAGGAATACTAAATCTTTTCTCAAGGTTAGCGTCTGTGTTATTTTTCTCTGAGCCAGCCGGCGCAGGTGGCTGCCTGCGGTGCGAGTCATTGTCTGTTCCTTTGTTGGCGCGCGTCGTTATTGGAATTAGGAGACCTAGCTTCTACAAATTCACCTTGTCGAAAGTGCCCTGCTCTGTTTGAATCATGCCAGTTCTTATAAAATTCAGGTCTGTCGTTATGTCGGTAGTTTACACAGTTTCTTTCTTGTCGGTCACGTGGTGGAGAATTTCTCCCTGAATCGTAACTGCGCGCTGAACTGTTGCGTCTGAAGTTATTCTGTCTCCCTTGATAATAATTATTTTGGTTCCCAAATTGTCTGTTTCTCTGATTGTCTCTGTGATAGTCACTACCGCGGAGAGGTGATCTTTCCCTGTAATTATTACTACTCTGCCAACGGTTGTAATACGGGTGGTGTCTGTTTCGGTCACGATTTGTGTTGTGAGAATAGCCTTGTCGCGTCCAGTTATTATTTCTTTCATCGCGGAATTGCGACTGATGTGATCTGTAATTGTTGTGCTCCTGCATTCCGCGATTGTCAGTGTCACTTTCCAGTTCTTGTAACAGTCCCTGAAAAGCTTCAATGTCGTCTTTGCAACGTCCTGCCAAAATAATATGTCGTAAATGTTCAGGTAATTTGATTAAGCAAATGCGGATGAGTTCTGAGGGGCTGTATGGGTTTGACAGGTACTGATTCTTGTGCAACATGTCTTCAAGATATTTCACAAGACTGGAGAATTCAGATTGTTCGAAATGTTTCATCATTATGATACCATGTTTTACTCGGTCTTTTGTGGCTTGAGACCAATATGCTGAGAGGAAGGCATGGTAAAATTCTCCTTCACTGTGGCAATCGTGAATGACCGATCGCATTCTTACAGCTGGTTCATTCTCTAAGTAGCCACACATAAATTCTAATCTGTGCTCCAATGACCAGTTGGGAGGAAAACAATGAGAGAATTGATGGAGCCATGCTTGTGGATGAATGTCGTTGCCAGAATTCTTAAATGTTTTGAATTTACGTGTAGTAATGAACAGCTTATAGTCAAAATCATCATGTCGTTGAGTCGCATATCGGTCATTGTTAGGTCGTGTCGGCCGTTCCATCTCAAAATTCGGTGCACATTGCCAATTTCTTTCATAACTTCCGAAATGCCCTGAGTTATTATTTTGCGGCTTTTCCGTATTTCTAAGTCCCTCTTCCCGTGTTGGAGCGCGAGTATCCTCTGAAATACATAATTCTTGTATTACCTGTGTCAGCTGATCTTGTACTTCCCGGATTTCTCTTTTGTACTGTGTATTGATTTGATTTTGATTCTGTTTGAATCTTCTAATTTGTTCATACTCTTCTGTGTCAGTGAAGGCTACAGGTCTTGTGTCATTCAGATCATCATCTACCTTTGTAGATAAGTTAGTGACCTGATCCGAAAGTTCGGCTACTTTCTCCGATAGTGAACACATTTCCTCAGTGTGTTTTTCTGAACCAAGTTTCAGAGTGTCCATTTGTGTTGAAATCGAATCTACTGTGTCCTTTAAGTTTTCCTGAGTTTTTGCAAGTTGCGTAACCGAATCAGTAGATGCAACTGAGTCAATTTTAGCCCACAAGGTCTCATGATTTTCATGAACAATGGTTTGCAGTTCTTTTATGGCTGCTTCGTGATTCTGTAATGCATTTTCATGCCGCGAAAAAATAGGTTGAAAATGCTCACAAATTTGTGTTTTTACGTCATTACAGACTTTTTGACATTTCGATTCAATGTTATGTAACTCAGTAGTTAAATCTTCACGTGTTTGTTCAAGTGTGGTGTCTAACTTTTGAAGATTTTGTTCCATTGTGTCTAACTGTTGCTGTGTTTGTCTCTGGTGTTGTTCCATTGTGTCTAACTTTTTAAGATTTTGTTCCACTGTGTCTAACTTTTTAAGATTTTGTTCCACTGTGTCTAACTTTTTAAGATTTTGTTCCACTGTGTCTAACTTTTTAAGATTTTGTCCCATTTGTCTCTGATTTTGTTCCATTTGTTGCATTAATTACAATAATAATGTATTAGTGTCTGGAATCTGTTTCTCTACGCTTTTCGGCAGTGCATTTGCACCGGCAACATTCACATTTTGACAAGCAGAAAATGTGTCTTGACTTATTTGAGAAAACGGTGATGACCCAAAACCTGAATCTACAGTATTTGCGAAATTGTGTCCTGTCATTTCGGATTCCTGAGGCGAGCTGTTGCCGACCGATCGATCGATAATGCTTCCCTGTTCACTACCTGTTTCAATGTCTACACCACTGTTCGCAGCCCGCTCCATTTCCCTATGCACAATTACCAAATTACTACTTTGAACATCAGTTAACTCATTACTCGGTGGCGCTAACACACTGCTTTCATTTTCACTGTCATTTCTCAGTTTACTTTGGAGCCTAGTATTACGTTTTTCACACGCCATTATTGTCACAGTATTTCACACGACAACACAGAAAAACACAATTTGAAGATCAAAAATAAGAGAACACATTAACATAGCACTGAAAATAATATCTAGTTAATTGCAGCTGCGAAATACTTGGTGCAAATCTACATGCATGCCACAACTGTTTTACTGTACAACAATGAAAGACTGCAACTACAAAGGAGATTTTATCTACAATTACGCGCTAGCAATAAACAAAAGCTACACTAATTACACAAACTACAAGAAAAAATCAGAAGATTCCAGTGAGGTATCCTAGGCTAAGGGTCGACATAAGAAACGCCCCCTTTGAACAATTATAAATGACTGAGCTTAAACTGACACACAATATTTTGTTAGCGCAACGCAATCTGACTTTCAAAATTCCCTACAAAAGAATGGCCCTGACTAACATTAAACTATACCTTTCACAAATCACTTACCTCACAAAAATCTTCGCTGCTCAAGCTACTGCAATACAGCGAGCGCCACTACTGCCAGCTAAATAAAAGATTCAAACTATGGAAGGCATTAACTACTGATAGGGATAGTTAGCAAATGAAAGATATTAATAGAGAACAAACAATGTATTTACCTTGATATCATCATATATAAATATAGCAGTTCATGACAAATTTCAAAACTCCGCCATCTCTCTCCCCACATCTACCACTGCTGGCGGCTCACCTCCAACTGCGCAACGCTACGCGCTGTTCACATCCAGCTGCCGCTGCCCAACACTAAAATGGCAGACAACAATGCAAACTAGCCACAGACTGCACACAGCACAGCCAGTGATTTTCATACAGAGGTGGCGTTACCAATAAAAAAACCTAAACAGCCTACTTACAAATGATGGAAATAAAAGAAAGGTTCAGGAGTGGAATTAAAATACAAGGTGAAAGGATATCAATGATACGATTCGCTGATGACATTGCTACCCTGAGTGAAAGTGAAGAAGAATTAAATGATCTGCCGAACGGAATGAACAGTCTAATGAGTACACAGTATGGTTTGAGAGTAAATCGGAGAAAGACGAAAGTAATGAGAAGTAGTAGAAATGAGAACAGCGAGAAACTTAACATCAGGATTGATGGTCACGCACTGAAGTTAAGGAATTCTGCTACCTAGGCAGTAAAATAACCAATGACGGACGGAGCAAGGAGGACATCAAAAGCAGACTCGCTATGGCAAAAAAGGCATTTCTGGCCTAGAAAAGTCTACTAATATCAAATACCGGCCTTAATTTGTGGAAGAAATTTCTGAGGATGTACGTCTGGAGTACAGCATTGTATGGTAGTGAAACATGGACTGTTGGAAAACCGGAACAGAAGAGAATCGAATCATTTGAGATGTGGTGCTATAGACGAATGTTGAAAATTAGGTGGACTGATAAGGTAAGGAATGAGGAGGCTCTATGGAGAATCGGAGAGGAAAGGAATATGTGGAAAACACTGATAAGGAGAAGGGACAGGATGATAGGACATCTGCTAAGACATGAGGGAACGACTTCTATGGTACTAGAGGGAGCTGTAGAGGGCAAAAACTGTAGAGGAAGACAGAGATTGGAATACGTCAAGCAAATAATTGAGGACGTAGGTTGCAAGTGCTACTCTGAGATGAAGAGGTTAGCACAGGAAAGGAATTCGTGGCGGGCCGCATCAAACCAGTCAGTAGACAGATGACCAAAAAAAAAAAAAGGGAGCAAAGATGGAAGTGCACAATGGAGGGAACCTAGGCTACCCGGACCACACTGCAACCGATGTGGCCAGAAGCTCAGTGTAAGTCCAACTCCATGACAAAAACGAATGTGCCAGATGTTAGGGCAAGATGGATATAGAATGCACCACGTAAGGCGTCCTTCCCCAAATGGTACGCACTATCAGAAAAATTTGGAAATGGAGTGGTCAAACCATTTAGGGGACCATCACATTAAAGGCCGAAACAGGTGAGACTCCTTTTAGTCGCCTCTTACGACAGGCAGGAATACCGCGGGCCTATTCTTACCACCGAACCCGCAGGGGGGTAAGTTTCTGGAATAGGATTCAACTACAAGGTGCAAAGATATGAGTGATAAGACCAGCTGATGACAGTGGTATTGTCCCTTAAAATTAGGAAAAATTACAGGAGTTATTCAGTGAATGAACTGTCTAATGAGCATGGACTGAGAGTAAACCGAAGAAGTACGAAAGTTGTCGGAGACTCAGAAATGAGATTAGTAACTTACTTAACAATAAAGTGTATCTACCTAGTAGACGTGTGTAGCAATTCTGTTCCTTCGGGAAGAAAATAGAGTTTGGCGTGAGAAGTAATGTGATTGTAGGAAGCAGACTAACAGAAGTAAAAGACGGCATTCGTCAAGAAGCCTACTATTATGAAACATTGGGCCTAATTCGAGGAATAAATTCCTCTGAAAGTGCGCCTGGAGCAGAGATTTGAATTGAAGTGAATGATAGACCGTGGAAAAACGGAAAACAAGGGGAGTCGAAGCGTCTGACAGCGGTACAGTGGAAGGATGTTGTGGTGTCATCGCCAGACACCACACTTGCTAGGTGGTAGCCTTCAAATCGGCCGCGGTCCGTTAGTATACGTCGGACCCGCGTGTCGCCACTATCAGTGATTGCAGACCGAGCGCCGCCAAACGGCAGGTCTAGTCTAGAGAGACTCCCTAGCACTCGCCCCAGTTGTACAGCCGACTTTGCTGGCGATGGTTCTCTGTCTACATACGCTCTCATTTGCAGAGACGACAGTTTAGCATAGCCATCAGCTACGTCATTTGCTACGACCTAACAAGGCACCATATTCAGTTACTATAATTACTATTTTCAAGAATGTATTCTGAACAGATAATATTGTGAATCATGTACCGTCAAGAGCGACGTTCATCATTAATGGGTTAAAGTTAAGTATCAAACTAATTATGTCCGCTTTCTGAATTCTCATTCCTTGTCATGTTCCAGACCTCACGTCAGTATAGTTCTTCCCTCTTCACGCCAGCCTGCGTGAGATAAAACGCGTGCATTTCGGCCTCCACTCGTAACAAAGTGTTGGCTCTTCTGCTAACATAAAAGATGTTATAACGTGGCATCACTGTTAAGAAATGAGCAGGTTCTCCGAAGAATCAGCGAGAAGAAAAATATCGTGTCGTCCGATGAACGAGGTCCAATGTCAAAGTTGGTACCTCACGACGGAACCACAAATAAGGACAGTCGCTCTACGACGCAGGCCCGCATCTCGTAGTCGTGCGGTAGCGTTCTCGCTTCCCACGCCCGGGTTCCCGGGTTCGATTCCCGGCGGGGTCAGGGATTTTCTCTGCCTCGTGATGGCTGGGTGTTGTGTGCTGTCCTTAGGTTAGTTAGGTTTAATTAGTTCTAAGTTCTCGGGGACTGATGACCATAGATGTTAAGTCCCATAGTGCTCAGAGCCATTTTATCTATGACGCAGGGGAGCGTGGGCGGGCTCTGCTACACTCGTCTGCTGCTCATGGGGCACACATCGGAATAAATGGGATAGTGTGTGGCTATCCGTTTTTCGGCAGTTAACCTACTCACTTGAGGTACCAATCCAATGTCGCTTTTAAAAATCGTTTTTGCATTAATTAGTTAAAAATTCAAATCATATAGATGTGTCCCCACTGCAGCATAAGGACGGTCTTCGACGCTAGTGATGAGAAAGGGTTATGGTAGTACGAAAGGAAAAAAAAAGATCGAGGTGTGAAAAATTAGTGTAGGATGTAAATGAGGTGCGTTATGGAATTTTCGTCAAACCAAACCTGAGTTAAGTTATCAAATTTGAAGATCATAGTCTGCCTCCAAATCAACAATAGGTCCTCACATTAATTCCTCCTTCGTTTACGCCCCTCCCTGTTACGACGGACGGCATATGACTGTCTCCAGTTGTACTGTAAATGCAGGATATGCTAAGGGTGTAGGGATGTTCTCCTGGTTCAAGATAGAACACAGATATTCTGTTGCACATCACCAACCTATATTTTGTACAGATGTCGTTGATTCAGCGCAGATGTAAAGCCCACGACGTGAGTTCGTCGTGCTTGAAGTGAAGCTGTAAGGATAACTGGTGGAGTGGCTAATGCTCTGAGTGGTTTTAATTGGTCTGATAGGTTCCAAATCGGGGATGTCGCTAGTTCTTCAGTTTCAATTCTAACACACAAAGCAGATAAAGCTATAACCTGCTAACTAGACATTTTGCATACGTTCGACTACAAACTCACACATTTCGCATTTCATGTTAGAATACGTCCTATCGGGACATTAAATCAGGGAAGAAACATGTCGAGAAAAGTTGAACACTGTTACCCTAGTCGTCTCTGCTTTGTGCGTGTTGTGTGTATACTATTATCTGGTGCGTATCCGAGATCTTAGTTGTGCTACCCTACCGTTCAACCTCTTGCTCCAGATTAGACTAGACAGCTCGAATCACTTCGTTTCAGAACACACTATTGGTGGAAGCCGAAGGTACACAGAGATTCGTGTGAATAGCGTTATTCTAATATTAATGAAATCTGTTATGAAAATTAGATCTGAAATTGCTATTGACAATTAGTTTGGTATGGTGGAGAGTGAAATCTGAATTGTCATTTGTTAATCAAAAATCGACCAATTTAAAAAATTTGGCGCTCTAACTCCATCTCATCCCGACGCTATTTCTCAAGGAATTGGTACTAACTTTACCATCTGCTGTGCCCTCTCACATCATTTCTTACGTCGTGCCTCATTTGCTGTAATATCAACCGAACTATAGAGTGAATCTTGGGAAGAAATCATGTGGCTCTAAATCCAGAAAAATCACGAGGTTGGAATAGACTGACTTCATTACAAGACACGTTAAAAATCGATGCATACAGGAGTGACAGTTTGTTTTAGTGTTGCACTGGCAACCCTCAGCCCAGATTGTGACTTTCATTCGTACTTCCGTTGACCTACACTCTTACAGCATAAGAAGCAGGTACACGGGAAGGTTAACCACAGTAGGGTCGAATCCACGTAGCGGATTAATGACCACGGGATAGTACACCTTCCAGACTGAGTATGGTTTTTAGGTAAACGCTGAGCTGGTCCCCATAATTACGCCTCAGAGGGGATACACAAAGCGTTTCAATACGATAACACATAGACCAAAGTTTACACCATTTGCAGGAATATGGCACATCCTGTCTCCTTCCCTAAGGTTACCTTGACGACTGTGGCAGCCCCTTCCTCAGATGCACCCCGTGTACACGGTGTCCACGAGGAATGGTCAATATTCAGGGAAATTTCAAGCAAAAAACTTCGCTTCAGACGTATGCCTTATTGCAAATGGTTTACGAGGTATCACGTATCTCGATACTGGGACATACAATGAGCTGACAAAAGTCACTGGGTAGCGATATGCACATATACAGATAGAGGTAGTATCGTATACACAAGGTGTAAGAGGGCAGTGCATTGGTGGAGCTGTCATTTTTACTCAGGTGATTCATGTGAAAAGGTTTCCGACGTGATTATGGTTGCATGTCAGAAATCAACAGACATTGAAAGCAGAATGTTGGTTGGAGCTAGGCGCGGGGGACATTCCATTTCGGAAATCTTTAGGGAATTCGATATTGCGATATTCACAGCGTCAAGAGTGTACCGAGAATACCAGGTTTCAGGCAATTCGTCTCACCACGGACAACGCAGTAGCCTACCGAGAACAGTGGTGTTTGCGTCGAGTCATTAGTATTAACGGATAAGTAACACAGCATGAAATAACCGCAGAAATCAATGCTGGACGTAGGACGAACGTAATCGTTAGGAAAGTGCGGCGAATTTTGGCGTTAAATGGCTATGACAGCAGACGACAGACGCGAATGCCTTTGCTAACAGCACGACATCGCCTGCAACGCCTCTCTTGGGCTCGTTGAGATTACTGTGTGTTTGTGTTGTCCTCATCATTTCTTCATCATTCATGAAAGTGGCGAGATTGGACGGAGCAAAGACTGGGAATTTGTACGGGCGCTGATAACCGTGCAGTTGAGAGCCCCACAATCCAATCTTTATCATCTTGGGTTCGTGACCATATCGCTTCGGCCGTAGAGGACTGGAAAACAGTGGCTCGGCCAGATGAGTCCCGATTTCAGTTCATAAGAGCTGGTGGTGGGGTTCGACCCATGGTCCCAAACTACCAACAAAGCAATGTGCAAGCTAGTGGCAGCTCCATAATTGTGTGGGCTGTGTTTACATCGAATAGACTGTGTACTGTGGTCCAGCTGAACCGATGATATACTGCTAATGGCAGTGTTCGACTACTTGGAGACCACTGGCAGCTATTCATGGGCTTCATGTTGCCAAAAACCGATGTTACGTCAAAGGGCCACTGTTGTTTACGACTGGTTTCAAGAGCATTCTGTACAACTGGAGCGAAAGATTTGGCCACCCAGATCGTCCGACATGGATCCTATCGAGTATTTATGGGACATAATCGACAGGTCAGTCCGTGCAGGAAATACTGCATCAGCAACAATTTGGCAATTACAGATATCTAGAGAGGTTGCTCGTTTCAATTTTTCTGCAGGGGACTTCCAACGAACTATTGAGACCATACCACGCCAGATTGCTGCATTACGCTGGGAAAAAGGAGGTCCGACACCTTATTAGAAGGCATCCCATGACTTTTGTCATCTTACAGTATAGGCTTTGCAAATTTTATTCCGCGCACTCAGCTGAAAAGTAACTTTCCCTCGCAGATGGGAACTATCTACGCCGACGTCAGCTTTTCAGAGAGGACGTGTAGTTGGGTTCAAAGAAACAGTGTATGCTTTGCAACGTCCTGTACTGGCCACGACGTTCGTAGGGAGTACTTGTAAGGCGTTCAATTCCTCCGCCAGAATTTTTAACAACTGTGGCAGTCCCGCCTTAAAGTGAGTCCCGATGTTCAGCGAAGAGGTGTCTGGAGACGCTCAGACGGCGGTGGGTTACCAACCTGACTGCGTCCCGCCATAGTGCCGGACAACCATCCTGGGCTTTCATTTCAGTAAGATAATGCCAGCCCACAGAGTTTCTGATGCTGACCTCGTATTTGCCAAACCCTACCTTCTCCATCTACGTTGCCGATCGCTCCCCATCTGAGACCGTTTGGAGCATTACCGGTAGGGCCCTTGGACTTGCCCGGGATTTTTGACGGCCTAATGCGGCAGTCGGACTGAATGTGGCACGATATCTCTCAGGAGGACATCCAGCAACTCTATCAATCTATGCCGTGCGCCCCCTGTAGCTGAGTGGAGCCGGCACGGTAGCTCAGAGTGTTCGGTCAGAGGGTTTAGCTACCCTCTGTAATAGAAAAAACTGAGTGAACGGATCAGCGAACAACCTGAACGGGTGTCGTCGGATGTCAGCCACGAACAAATTCAACGAACTGTATAGAACTAAATGAGATTAAAAAAAGTGTTCAGCGTGACAGAATGTCAATCGTAAGGGCCGGGGTTCGATTCCCGGCTGGGTCGGAGATTTTCTCCGCTCAGTGACTGGGTGTTGTGTTGTCCTAATCATCATCATTTCACCCCCATCGACGTGCAAGTCGCCGTAGTGGCGTCAAATCGAAAGACTTGCACCGGCGAACGGTCTACCCGACGGGAGGCCCTAGTCACACGACATCAATCAATGCCGATCCCAATAGCTGATTGCATAAGAGCCAGAGGTGGACCACCGCGTCACTGGCTTGCACAAATTGTGAAACTCTTCCTGTACGTATATCATCGTATTTTGTCTGAAATTATAATCATTTCATTGCCTGTGCATGTACATCACATCGGATGATTTCCGTCACAATTCCTTTGCCGTGTGTTGTTCTTATTCGTTTTGCTTTAGTGTGTATATTAAAATTCCTACAAAAAACGACCTATTCACTTTTTCCCGGATGCTGATTTTTTTTTAAAAATCCTATGGGTCTTAACTGCTAAGGTCATCAGTCCCTAAGCTAGCACACTACGTAACCTAAAGTACCCTAAGGACACGCACACACACCCATGCCCGAGGGAGGAGTCGAACCTCCGCCGGGACCAGCCGCTCGGCTAATCCCGCGCGACGCTGATGGTTTGATTGAAGAGAGTGAGGCAATACTGAAAATCTTGTTCTCGGTGGATGGATGCACTGTAGCTCAGTTAGTCTTTACAGGCCATTTCGAGGTACTTTTCTGATACGATTCGACACGACTTTCTCTACACTACTGCCGTATGCTGGGAACAATGACAAAGTAATGAATAAGACAGAAATTATATATATATATATATATATATATATATATATATATATGTATATATATATATATATATATATTTAATGTTCTTCCCTTCGTGTGGCAGCACAATCACACAGAATTTTTTGAAAGAAGTTTCCGACATTTGATTTAATTGTTCATTTATTGTACACAGTAATGATTTGGGCTTTGTAGCCATTCTCAAGTGGAAGTTGAAATTTTGATACATGTCTGATCTTTCTGTGACTTGTATTAGACATGGAAGTTCCTGGCAGATTAAAACTGGGTGCCGGACCGAGACTCGAACTCGGGACCTTTGCCTTTCGCAGGCAAGTGCAGAGTAAAAATCCCATTCTGGAAACATCCCCCAGGCTGTGGCTAAGCCATGTCTCCGCAATATCCATCCCTTCAGGAGTGCTAGTCGTGCAAGGTTCGCAGGAGAGCTTCTGTAACGTTTGGAAGGTAGGAGAGGAGATAATCGCAGAACTACGGCTGTTAGAATGAGGTGTGAGTCTTGGCCGGCCTCTGGTGGCCAAGCGGTTCTAGGCGCTTCAGTCTGGAACCGTGCGACCGCTACGGTCGCAGGTTCGAATCCTGCCTCGGGCATGGATGTGTGTGACGTCCTTAGGTTAGTTAGGTTTAAGTAGTTCTAAGTTCTTGGGAACTGATGATCTCAGACGTTAAGTCCCATAGTGGTCAGAGCCTTTTGAATCATTTTTTTGTGAGTACTGCTTCGGTAGCTCAGATGGTAGAGCACTTGCCCGCGAAAGGTAAAGGTCCAGAGTTCGAATCTAGGTCCGGCACACAGTTTTAATCTGCCATGAAGTTTCATATCAGCGCACACTCCGCTGCAGAGTGAAAATCTCATTCTGTATTAAATACTTTCTGTTTCAGAAACCGTTTGGAATAGCGCACTTGTCCATATGAAACTTTTTGCTACAAATGATTTTTCTTGTGATTTCCCTGAATATTGACCAGTCCTCCCAGGACATCCTGTATATACCCTGTGCAGTCACATTAATGTGACCATCTGTCAGTACGCCGAATAATCACATTATGCACAGCAGGTCGCTGCGAGATGTGCAGAAAGAGGGTCAATGAGATTTTGGAAAATATCGACAGGAATGTGGAGCCATCCCGACACAAGTGCCACGTCCACGTTCTCGGTAAAGTCATCTCAATGCTCTTCGAACCACGCATACACCCTGCGAGCTGTGTGAGACGTTGCATTGTTCCGCGGAAAGGCAAACTCCACGGTCACCAAGTATAGATGTATACATGTATTCATCCACTGTACCTTCCAGAATGACGATGTCGCCCAGGGTATGCCACGAAAACATTCCTCACCCTATAAAACTCACTCCTCCTTGACCCTTCCGACGCTTGTTGCAGAGTATTAGCTTTCAGATATCTCATGCCAAAGGCCGTCTGCCCGGCGGAGCATAAAACGTGATACATCTGCAAAAGACGACCTGAAGCCATTCAGTGGACGTCCAGCTGCAGTACCCGCGTACAAATTCCAGCCCGCGTTGCCCATTAACAACAGTCAGTGTGTGAGCATGAATTGTGCACCTGCGGCGGAGGTCCACACGCATCAGTTTTCGCTGAACGGTCGTTGAGGGGACACTTGGTGCTGACCTCGGTTCATCAGTGGACCCCGTTGCTCAAAATTTGTTCGTTTGTTTGCCAGTTCACATCCCCGCAACAGTCGTACACCCCAGTCATCTTTTCCGCCTCCACCGAGATGATTTATATAACCTCGACTGCTAGTGCTGTCACGTGTAATGGCTGTCGGAGCATGTATTTTTATATATAGTACCTTTATATGACCACACATCAGTCTGTTGGTTGTTTTTTCACTGCGTCGAACAGCGTTCCTAAAAATAAGTCTCGTAATTTACTACCTCCTGGTTTCTGCACGGTCGTCTCTTCACTAAGTGGACTACAACGGTTACTATAGACTAATCTTTTCACGCCCACCCATCAACATCGACCTGCTGCCCAGGGAAAAATAAGCTTTAATGGGTTGCTCTTGCAACATGTACTTGAAGTTACTAACGAAACAACAAACATACTACGCCTAAAAGCTAATTACTCAGCAAATGAGGTAAATGCTGATGTAATGTTCTTCAGTACACCAGTCTCTGTCACTAAATGGTATATATACCCGTTACAACATACATAATATATAATTTTAAATAGTATAATCTTCATCATCAGTCTTCTGATTGGTTTGATGCGGCCCATCGCGAATTCGTCTCCTGTGCCAACCTCTTGGAGTAGCACTTGCAACCTTCGACCTCAATCATTTGTTGGATGTATTCGAATCTCCGTCTTTCTCTACAATTTTTATCCTTTACAGCTTCCTCTATTACCATGATAGTTATTCCTCAATGTCTCAACAGATGTCCTACAATCCTGTCCCTCATTCTTGCCAGCTTTCTCCATATATTCCATTCCTCGCCGATTCCGCGCAGGACCTCCTGATTCCTTACCTAATCAGTCCATCTAATTTTCAACATTCTTCTGTAGCACCAAGGCTCGTCTGTTCTCGTATGTACAGTTGTCCAAAGGTTTGTTTCTCACTACATACAACTGTGCTCCACATGTACACTTTCGGAAATTTCTTCCTCCTATTACGGCCTATGTTTGATACCAGGAGACTCCTCTTAGCCAGGAGTGCTCTTTCTGCCAGTTCAAGTCTGTTTTTATGTCCTCCATGTTCTGTCCGACTTGAGCTACTTTGCTGCCTACGAAGCAGAATTCCTTAACTTCATCTACTTCGTGATCATCAATCTTGACGTTAAATTTTTCGCTGTTCTCATGTATCCTATTTCTCATTATCCTCGTCTTCCTTCGATTTACTCTCAATACATATTCTGTACTCATTCGACAGTTCATTCCATTCAGCAGATCCAGCAATTCTTCCTCACTTTCACTGAGCATAATGATGTCATCGGAGAATCTTATTATTGATATCCTTTCACCTTCAATTTTAATTCCACTCTTGAACCTTGCATAAACATTAGGGGAGAAAGGCTTCATCCCTGTCTTACACCCATTTTAATCTGAGCACTTCGTTCTGGATCTTCCAATCTTATTGTTTCCGCTTGGCTTTTTTACATATTGTACATTACCCGTCTTTCCTTATAGCTTCCCCTATTTTCTTGAGAATTTCCAACATCTTGCACCATTTCACATAGTCGAGCACTTTTGAAGGTCTTGATTTTTTCTTGGGTGTTGCTTCCTTTACCAACAGCAACGTCAGAACTGCCAGTCTAGTGCCTTTGCCTTTCCTAAAGGCAATCTGATAGTCATCTAGCAGATAGTCTATTTTATTTTCCATTCTTCTGTATATTTTTCTTGTCAGCAACTTGGATGCATCAGATGTTAAGCTGACGGTGCGATAACACTCTCATTTTTCATCTCTTACATTCTACGGAATTGTCTGGATGTTTTTCCGAAAGTCAGATGTTATATCGCTAGACTAATATATTCTACATACCAATGCGGTCGTTTTGTTACCACTTCTCCCAATGATTTTAGCAATCCTGATGGAAAGTTACCTATCCCTACAACCTTATTTGATCTCTCATTGCCGGCCGCGGTGGTCTAACGGTTCTGGCGCTGCAGTCCGGAACCGCGGGACTGCTACGTTCGCAGGTTCGAATCCTGCCTAGGGCATGGGTGTGTGTGATGTCCTTAGGTTAGTTAGGTTTAAGTAGTTCTAAGTTCTAGGGGACTTATGACCTAAGACGTTGAGTCCCATAGTGCTCAGAGCCATTTGAACCATTTTTTTTTTGATCTCTCATTTCCAAACCTCTTTTAAATGTTCATTCTAATATTAGTTCCCGTATATATTCTATTCTTTCTTCTTCAGAATCTAATACTGGATCCCCTCTCACATCTACATCGACTCCTGTTTCTTCTTCCGTCACGTCGTCAGGTAAGTCTTTCCCCTTATACTAGCATTCAGAGTACCCTTTTCACCTCTTCGTTCTCTCCTCTGCATTTAACAGTGCAATTCACATAGCGTTCTTAGTGTTACAGCTCTTGTTTTTAATTTCACCAACGGTTGTTTTGACTCTTCAGTATGCTGAGTCAGTCCCGCTGACAATCATTTCTTTCTCGATTTCTTCACTTTTTCATGCAGCCATTTCATGCTACGTTTCCTGCACTTCTTTCTTTCCCAAGTTACCTATATTTTTCTCTTGCTGAATAACCATTAATATTTTTGTACTTCTTTCTTTCATCGATCAACTAAAGTATTTGTTTTGTTACCATGGTTTCATCGCAGTTACCTTCTTTGTAATCACGTTTTCCTCCCAACTTCTCTGATTACACTTTTTTCAGATATTCATTCATCTTAAACTGAACTGCCTACTGATGTATTCTTTGTCGGTGTATCTGGAGCGTTGGGGAACTAATAAAGAAGAAAGTCTCTCGGTTACACAACTGTACACAGACGTCGGACAATGGCTTCCAAAGGTGCAGCTGGCAGGTAGAGCGCCCCGGCTGGAGCGTGATCCACTGGAGACGTGCGGTGCGGTGCAGTACATTACGATGCTGCCTTAATTCAGCGGCGGCCACGATCCGCGGCGCTGCCAGTGGACGAGACGGCGGGCCGCGGCATCGTGACGGCGCGCGCGGCTCTGATGTCACTAATTGCAGGGTCCGCGGGCAGTAACTCAGTGCAGGCCTCCCCCTCCACTGTCCTCCCCCCTCCAGGTGGGCCGCCGGAACCTCCCACGTGGAGGGCGGTGGCCGCCAGCTAATAACCACCGTCGCCGACGTACGCGGCCCGCAGGATCCACTCGTGCTGTACACCAACTTCTGACAAATGACCGGATTGTAGCCGCTTTCGTGCGTATCTCGTAGATGTTACCCAGCGGCATCTGCGTCCGGTATTCGTACGGACGTCTTGTGCTTCATAAAACATTGGAAACGGCGACAGACTCGAGCACTGAGGCACTTCGCAACCAAACGCGGCGTTACAAGGGTCCAAATACTCTGACGTAAGGAGTCCCTTCGCTTTGCTTACGTCATCTTTCCGTTTTTCGTGACCATCAACGGCGTTGTTGTTGTATCGTTTCGGTGGGGTCCCTACTCGTCATCTCTTGGTAAGGTCACAGCCTTAATCTCTTGATCTCAGTAGATGACGTACACCTATTTCCTGGTTGCAAAGGGGATCTGAATACTGTATCTTCAAAGAAGACCTTACCATTCCTACCTGCTGTCCATTTCGCTTTTCCATCGTGCTACTCCTGTGGGTACAAACACTCTGAGACGACATCCACTCTAAACAGACACCAGCGTTTCCCATTACGATTTCATAATTTTCAAGTACTTGACAGTGGCTGTTTGACCATCAAACTCTTATGATGACCAATTCACTGACTGACAGAAAATATGAAGAAACGAGAAAGGGAAGTAAGAAACGAAGTGGAACTTACGGAACAGGTACGCTATGTGATGTTATTTCAATGATTACAAAATCGAGTCAAATTGACAAAGTACTTGGCCGTATGAGCCCACTTATCAGTATAAGGTCATCCAGAGTAGTGCAGAAACACGATTCATCGCTGAAAACAGTGCAACACCATTCATTAGCAGCCCTTTTTGTTGTGATGTTAATGGAAACCTACGCAGTGTAAGGTTTCATCCTCTCTGATCTGTATGCATACTATGATTCGGTGGGGATGCCACTGGACTCGCATTCGGGGGGACGACGGTGCAAACCCTCGTCTGGTCATCCGTTTAGGTTTTCTGTGATGTCCCAAAGTCGATCAAGGCAAAAACCGGGCACGGCCGATTTCTTTCCCCATCCTTGACCCAATCCGAGGCTGTGCTCCGTCTATAACGACCCCGAGGCCGACGGGGACGTTAAACCGAATCTCCCCTCCATTCTTCGATTGGGATGGGTGTAATAATGCCATTGTATTCTCTCCTGAGGCAAGCTGGCTGACAACTGTCGTAACTCGTCCTTAGTATGTTAATGGCAATGGCACGTAGCTGACCTGTGAACTGTATCCACATGTGCTCTATCAGGAACAAATCTGGAGGTCTGGCTGGCCATGGGAGTACCTCAACATCTCTCACACAATTTTTATAAATTCATGGCACTTGTGGATCCATTGTCAAGGAAATCAGCTGATAGAAAATTGTTTTGTCTTCTACCACTATTCAACTATTCCATTTTCCTCATTTTAATCTTGAATTTTTGCTACGCCACATAGCCATCGACTATACAAATTCGAGGTGCACCACGAGAAAGTGGGCCTATCTCTGTACTGCACAGGAACTCCAGGAAGTCTGTGCCTGTAAAAAAATAATAATAATAAAAAAAATCAGCTAAATTCCAGATTTTTTTCCTTGCGGTGGATTTCAGTGTTACTCTTTTGTCCTCATAAGAATACTGAAGTTTCAGGACAAGTCTCAATCATCTGCGCATTTTTCTACGTTGCGTAAAATAATTCAGGGTTAAGAGTACTGCCATAACTTAATAATTGTGACGGTGTTCACGAGATACAAAACGTTTTCAAGCGCATTTCGAAATATCTTTGGTAAATGCTATAAATGCAGGAATTCTCATCTTCAGAGATAATAGCAGATTCTTCAAAAATGTTCAAATGTGTGTGAAATCTTATGGGACTTAACTGTTAAGGTCATCAGTCCCTAAGCTTACACACTATTTAACCAAAATTATCCTACACACCAATGCCCGGTGGAGGACTCGAACCTCCGCCGGGATCAGCCGCACAGTCCATGACTGAAGCGCCAAGGCGCCGAAGCCATGATAAATAAGCCGCAGCGACCGTTCCCAGCTCATCAGTCGCGGTCAAACACTCTTACTTAAATTATACTAAGTGCGCTGATGTATCATTTTACTATTCTACAGAAGCGAAGCGCCCAACGTCCAAGAACACACTTCGCAACATACACACTTTATAATAAAAACTTAAGAGTTAGTTCAAAGCCATCCGATGTGGCCGAGAGGTTCTAGGCGTTTCAGTCTGGAACTGCGCGACCGCTACGGTCGCAGGTTCGAATCCTGCCTCGTGCATAGATGTGTGTGATGTTCTTCGTTTAGTTAGGTTTAAGAAGTTCTAAGTTCTAGGGTACTGATGATCTCAGGTGTTAATTCATATAGTGCTCAGAGCCATTTGAACCAGTCAATTCAAAGGAACAATACGATAAAAACCATGACCATACTGTCAGGTCATTGAGACCACACAACACAGGATATAGGGAAGTCTCAAGTCTCCAAAGTCTAAACTTTAAAGGAACACAACGTACCACGCGACAGACGATCAGTAATTTCCCCTTTTGGATTACATAAGTAGCAGCAACCAGATATGGACGATCCAGCATCGCCATAGCGAAGAATGGTGTCACTGCTGAGTAACGACTCTCTCTTCAGCCTATTATGACGGGTCCATGTTCTAACACTCCGTAGAAACTAATGGAACTTTTACCACCAACGTTGCCATCGGAGGCAATCCTTACATTTCACAAAGGTCTCACCGTACCACAACAAGACACGGATAACCAAACGCAGCTCCTCTAGAATGGTAGGAGCTACTCTGTAGCGGTCGTTTGCATCACTTTACTACGGCGAACACACTTCGGTAGTTCTCCTTAGCAGCAAGAAGGTAATCAAGCACAGCTGTCGTCGGAGCCAGCTCTTGCAGTAACTCACAATGGC